>NW_024412395.1:6206330-6219998 GCF_014898765.1 Herpailurus yagouaroundi | reverse complement strand
TCTGTATCTGTATCTGTATCTGTATCTGTATCTGTATCTGTATCTGTTTGTCTCTGTATCTATCTATCTATCTATCTATCTATCTGCATACCTATCTCTCTATCTCTCTATCATCTAATGCAAAACACCCCACAGAAACTACTTCAGCAAAGACCACCAGTGAAGAACTCCACATCACCAAATCCAGTGGTCACTTCCCTTTTCTCACCTCACTCAACCTCTCAGTAGTATTTGGTTCAGTTACCTATTTCTACCTTTTAAAAACCTGGTTTTCCCTTCTGGCTCACCAGCTACCTGTGTCAATCTCAGGGCTCTGTCTCAGAACTTCTTTCCATCTACACCCCAAGCCCATCTGAATTTACAGAGTCCCATGAATTTAAACACTGTGGATACGCTGATCGTCTTCACATCTGTATCTCCTGGCCTGACTTCTAGAATTATACAGGCAATATGCTAGGTATGTCCTCGTGAAAGTCTAAATTGAATAGAGCAGAAATACAACTCCTGATTACCATTCCCTCAAACACCTGTTCACATCTCCCCAAACTCAGTAAATGGCACCACTGTTTGTTAACCTGCTAGAGCAAAAGCCCAGAAAGCAGTCTTGAGTCCTCCTTTCCCATAACTGGCACTCCTGTGCAACTTATTTAAGTTCACAGTAGCTGCATCAGCTCTCTCCTCCAAAACGTGCCCTGAATCCACATGTTTCTGCCTTGCAGAGCTGCAGCCTCTGTCTCTTCTCCCCCAGTGTATTTAAATCACCTTCCAGCTGGAGTTCCTGCTCTATGCCCCAGTCTCCCCAAACCTATTTGGGAGGCAGTAGCCAAAGTGATTCTTATAAATATTATAGAGAATTGCATACTTCACTTAAAATAAAATTGAGACTCCTTTCCAGCAAGTAGAATTTCTTATTGGAGGTTCCTTGCCAACCTCTTCAAATTCCTTTTAGTTCTTCCAGCCCTTAGAGGCCATCTTGCTGTTCCTGGAACATGCCAGGCTTTTTCTACCACAGGGCCTTTGCACTTTCTGTTCCCTAGGCACAGAACAGCTTTTCCAGCTTTTCCAAGAATTTACAGAGTTACTTCCTTTAGCCAGTGCAATTCCAATTCTGATGCCACCTCTTTAGAGAAGTCCACTTTTCTTAAAATGTTATTTATTTATTTTGAGAGAGAGAGAAGGAGAGAACACATGTGCATGAGTGGGAGAGGGGCAGAGAGAGAGAGAGAGAGAGAGAGAGAGAGAGAGAGAATCCAAAGTAGGCTCCACTCTGTCGGCATAAAGCCCTATGTGGGGCTCAGTCTCAGGAACCATGAGATCATAGCCTGAGCAGAAATCAAGAGTCAGACACTTAACTGACTGAGCCACCCAAGTGCCCCCAGAGAAGTCCACTTTAATTGCCCTTCTAAAGTCTCCTGCCCTACTTCCTGTGTATCAGCTGTTATCCCCTGGCTATATGCTGTGCCTTTATTTTCTTCGTGGTTCCTCTCACAAAACAGAATCTTGTTTGTTTGTTTTGGTTTACTTGTTTGTTGTTTGCCTCTCCAAAGCCCTGCACCAGAATGTAAGTGCCGTGAGAGTAGGCACCTTGTCTATTAAGTCTCAGGACCTAATAGGCAGAAATAGGTATTTAGGAATGAATGGATACATATATCAGTCCAGTCTCAGCATGGGCAACCATGTAATTCACCTGAAATTACTTGCTGTTCATAACACCCATTGTAGTTTCTAGGGAACTGTTTTTCTCCCCACACCATGGGCTCATAAACCTTTTTGTCAAAAATCCATTTGAGTATGTTGCTAAAGATTGGTGGAAAACTTACAGTTCTATAATTTCTTAAGACTTAAAGTTTTAACTGTTTTGGAAATATCTGCATATTCATTCATTCATTCATTCATTCATTCACTCATTCACTCATTTATTCCTTCAGTTGACAACTTTATTGAGCAATTAAGATACATCACATACACCACGCATCATGCAAAGCCCTGAGGGATATAAGAAATAAACAAGACCTTTCTGTGAACTTTAATGAGTCCTGGAGTTTTTTTTCTTTGAAGCGCTTTTGTATGATTGCATTTCATTAATTAATTCTTCAATTGTTTCTTTGACATATGTCTCCCGACTGGACTCTCTGCTTTGAAAAGGCAGTCACTGCACCTGTCAAGTACCCCCACGCCCATCGCAATGCTGGGTTCTTGGTATTCTTTCAGTATTTGTCAAATGATTGACATTGCTGATAGTCAGAGAGGGTGTAACAAGCATGTAAATAAAAATCTGCCACAAAATATGGCGTGTGCCTCATAGGAATCCGCAAAGGGGACCCGGGGTGGGGGGAGGGGGAAGAGGACAAAGTAAGCCAGTGCTACTGTTGGTATCAGAAAGATTGCAGAGATACCAGCCACCTGAGCTAGGTCTCAGATGTTGAGTAGTGACTTGCCCGGCAGAGGGGATCTCCAGGCAGCAGGAGGGGTGAGCACAGAGGGGAAACTGGGGTAGAGCTGCGGGATTTTGCTGCTTAGTGCACAAGAGGCAAGGGCAGGAAGGTAGGAAACAGAGCCACTTGTCTCTCTCTGCTCCTGCATTTCCCTACAGTAACTTAAAAAACTTCATCTAGCCTGCAGGAAGAAAGATATTTATAGTAAGAGATAGCCTTTCCTCTTCTCTAACCTCTCCTGGGCTTCACTTCCTTCCTAATAAAGTCTAGCCTTTCCAGTTTGAAAAGCTCTCTCCTTGTTGGAGGAGTCAAAGCGGGCTGCCTTTCAGCGTCTTCCAGTCATCCCTCAACATGGCAGAGTCCGCCCCAGCTGGAGGCTCTTGTTTTGTTCCCTTTTGCTTTCTTTGAGCCTCTTTCTTCTTTCTCCAAACCCGGCTTGAAAATCCCGTGCCCTGTACACTTCTTCTGCAGACCCCAGTCACGTGATCCTCTGATTTGTCCCTCCTCTTATCTCAGCCAGCATTTCAGCAGCTGTAGTGGCCGTCTCCGTGCTTCCAGGACCTTCTGGAAAGGAGAACTGGCTCACCCTTCAAGGGCTCCTCACAGCCTTTGGCGGAGCTCAGAGTTCTCCACCCCTGTCATTTGCCATATCCCCATATTCAGCTTCCGCTGTGTGTACATGCACGGTTCCCGGCACAGACCTGGGCTTCTCTCCAGATTGCATGTTTTCATTCTTGCAGCTGCCTTTTTCTGAAAAATCCTCTTTCTCCTTCATTAGGTTTTCTCTCTTGATTGCCCTTCACCAGCCAGATCAGATATCATCTGCTTTTGAAATCTTTTTGCCTCCTAGACCTTGCCATGTGGCCCCCTTTTAGGTTTTATGTTTCAATTCTAGGTTTCATCTTGTTAAATTAAAGTTACCTGGGGCTTCCCCACCAGTCTGTCACCAATCTGTTCTATAAGGTGGAATCATGTCGTACCTCTCAGCTACCTGGGACCTAGATTGGTGTCTGACAGCTGCTGTGTATTCCGTGAATATTTAACGTGCAATTAATTTTTAGATGTAGATGCTGGCATCGTTGTTCATTTTTGAACGTGTTTATTACATTTTTAAAAATTGCAGTACTCCTTCTAATGAAGGCCTTTCCCTTACCTTTTTATTTTTATTTTTTAACATTTATTCATTTTTTTGATAGAGACAGAGCGTGAGTGGGGGAGGGGCAGAGAGAGAGAGGGAGACACAGAATCCGAAGCAGGCTCCAGGCTCTGAGCTGTCATCACAGAACCTGGCGTGGGGCTTGAACTCACGGACTGTGAGATCACGACCTGAGCTGAAGTCGGACACCTAACCCACTGAGCTACACAGGCGTCCCTCTCTTGCCTTTTGTAAGTAATGAAATTATGAGCTTATGAGAATCTTCCTTCCACATGGGTGTCTTTCATACCTTACACTTTTTCTCATTGAATAATTGAGATTATCTGTGGTTGCAGTTCCCAGATCGATTTGTGTTTGGAGCCTCCTTAAAGCTATTCTGGTATATTCTGTCTTAAAATCTCTAGAAGTAAAAGCATATCTCCATTTTCCCTAAGTATTTATGTTTTTAACATCTTTTCTTCTTGATTGTCTTCATTCTCTTTTATTAATTCCGCAGTGACCGTCTCATTTTACTGACATTCCCACTGCTTTCATGTTACCAGTGCTGTCTTTTTTGCCATGGTCATGATGAAGTTCAGAGCAGTAGATTCCCTTTGTGTGCTCAGATAGGAATGGGTGAACAAATGGCCTGTTATTAAATATGTGAACCTTCCAGCAAACCCTGCTGACGTCTTTGAGTCTTTTGTTTCCTCATCCTCAAATCACAGTGGTAATTACTTTAAAGACTACTGTGTCACCTTTGAGTTACTGTGTATAAACATAAAGCAGAGTATGTAGCAAACAGTTTGTGTTTAGTAACTGACAACTAGTACTAAAGTAGGTGTGTATCCATAGAGGAACACCCTGTATTGCCAGGACATGTTGCTTTTTGGGGAAACATTAACCAACCACATCCTCTGTCAGAGAAGGGGCCTCTCCCAGATTTAGATGCGTTCTGCTGGTGCTTCTTCTGCTGTCATGGGCTCTGGGATCTCCGCTCTCTGCCTCCTTCCGGTTCTCTCTCTCTCTCTCTCTGCCCAAGAGTAGGATCCAATGTGGTCTTCCATGGCATTCTGCCAAGACTACAATCCAAGTTCTTCTTTTCGGATTGCTTCTGCTGAATGATTTCATGAAGTGAATAATTCCCTGGTGAACCAAGAAGATAATTTTACCGTGCTGACAGCTAATCTGAACAAGTTATAACCACTTCTTGCTGTGTGTTGAGTTCGTGATGGCTATGACACATCTTCCATGTATGCATTCACACTTGCTAGATTCTCATTATGTTCTCATAAGAGTTCTTGAATACCTCCTCCATTACCATGTTTCCTCTTGTGTCACCACTGTTGTCAACTGGGGGTGCCTGGGTTTTTAAGTTTTGTGGGGATGTTTTCTCTTTCTGACCAGTTTTCAGTTTGATTAGTTTTTGGCCAAACACGTTCATGCGGTGACCCAAGTAAATAAAGGACGTGGGTCCTCCTACATCACTGAGTTGGTAGCGTAAAGATGCACACTTGAAATAAAGATGTCAGTATAGAATTGGGAAAAATAATTCATCTCCTGTAGAGATTACAAAAGAAGAAATAGGGAAATGGGGAGCATCATTCTTCGTTGTGATTAATGGCAACTCTGTCTGGGAGAGGGAGCCAGTATCTTTGCTATTGGTGGCAACTATTCCATCATTCAGTTATGATTTCCATTAGAAATGCCACTGTCATCATCAACATACCCCTTCCCCACTGTCATTTAATATGCACATTACAGTACAACACACTCCAAGCCTCGACAATCTTTCTTTCTTTCTTTCTTTCTTTCTTTCTTTCTTTCTTTCTTTCTTTTTTCTTTCTTTCTTAATACAATTTATTGTCAAACAAGCTATATACAGTGTATACACTGTGCTCTTGGCTTCAGGAATAGATTCCCGTGATTCATCGCTTACCTACAACACCCAGTGCTCATCCCAACAAATGCCCTCCTCAATGCCCATCACCCATTTTCCCCACCTCCTGACCCCCCCGACCCATCAACCCTCAATTTGTTCTCTGTACTTCAGAGTCTCTTATGGTTTGCCTCCCTCTCTGTAACTATTGTAACTATTTTGTTCCTTCCCTTCCCCCATGTCTTTAAATAGGAAGTACTCCTCCTATGTACTGTACAAGGACAGATTGAAATTTATTATTTTTTTAATGTTTATTTATTTATTTTGAGAGAGAGGGAGAGCATGAGCAAGGGAGGGACAGACAGAGGGAGAGAGAGAGAATCCCAAGTAGGCTCTGCACCGTCAGTGTAGAACCCAACATGGGACTCCATCCTAGGACTGTCAGATCACAGCCTGAGCCAAAATCTAGAGTGGGACACATGACTCCCGAGGTGCCCTTCCGACTGACTGAAATATATAAAGATGAAGTGTCTTTTAGATAAGTGATTTTCATCCTGAGCCAAATATCTCTTCTGAGCTCTAAAACTACATATGCTTTTGCCTGATTGATATCTCAATTTCATTATGTCATAAATAGCTCAAATTTCACATGTCTCAAAGGGAACTCTTAAAATCAACCCTCCAACCACATTCAGTTTCTTCTGCTTGTGGACCTCCTCATCTCAGTAGACAATACCAGGTGCCCAAATCAGCCGTGGGAAACTTTCTTTCAATCTGCCCTCTCCCTTATTTCCCATAGCAAATCCATCAACAAGTTCTATCGGTATGACTTCCCAATCCATCCGCAATATGCCCATTTCTTTTCATCCTCACAGTCACCAGCCTCATTTATTTACTTCTTGTATCACCTGGATTTTTAATTCAGCAACCCACTTTCACTCTTTTTCTTTTTGTCTTTTTCTTCTTTTCTATTATCTTCACTACAGTCAGCAGGATTGTCATAGAATACAGAGTTGAGCCCCTTCCTGCTGCACACTTTTCACTAGCTTCTGCTTGCATGTAACACAACCAAAGCCCTGTGCACCCTGTGCATGAAGAACAGGTACCAGGGGACCTGGCCTTCACCTGCCTCACTGGCTTCACCGCTCTGTGGTGTCCCTCCCTACCTGGGCTCAAGCTCTAGTGACTTCTGTTCTGTGGTCTCTCATGCCATGCTACCTCCTTCCTATCTCAGGGCCCTTGAATGGGCTGATCACTCTGTCTGGAGGGCTCCCCCTCCGCACCGCCTCTGCCTTCTTTAGGTCAACTCTTTTTTTTTTTTTTTTAATTTTTATTTATTTTTGAGAGAGAGAGAGAGAGAGAGAGAGCGAGCATGAGTGGGGGAGGGGCAGAGAGAGAAGGAGACACTGAATCTGAAGCAGGCTCCAGGCTCTGAGTTGTCAGCACAGAGCCCCACACAGGGCTTGAACCCACGAACCATGAGATCATAACCTGAGCTCAAGTCAGATGCTTAACCGACTGAGCCACCCAAGTGCCCCTTTAGCTCAACTCTTCAATTATCTCAGCGTTATTATAACTTTCTCAGAGAGGTGCCAATTGATTCTCAATTCAAATAAAGTTACCCTTCCATTTTTTTTTTTTATCTTAACACATACCATTCTTTTATTTCAAAACATCGATCTCTGCCTCAGTCTGTTTGGGTTGTTATAACAGAAAACCATAGACTGGGTAGCTTATAAACAGCAGACATTTATTTCTCACAGTTTTGGAGGTTGGAAAGTCCAAGATCAAGACACAGCAAATTTGGTGTCTGGGGAGGGCTCACTTCCTGTTTCATAGATTTCCATCTTCTCACGGTGTTCTTACCTGGCAGAAGGGACAAGGGAACTCGGTGAGTCTCTTTCATAGGAACATTAATCCCATTGATCTTGTCTCCTTTCCCAAAGCCCACCTCCAAATACCATCACACTGGGGAGTAGGTTTCAGCATACGAATTTTTGGGAGATACAACATTCAGCATATAGAATGAATACATGTACACACACACACACACACACACACACACAGTAAGAGAGAAATAAAGATAGATCAATATAGATATCTAGTAGCTATTTAAATGTGTATTTCATTGTGAGCTACCTATCTCACTATTTCAGGCTCTATAACATCAAGGAGCGTATCTACTTTCATACCTAGTTCATAGCGCAAAAAGAGGCTCATTTCAATTAATAGCTATTAAATTTGTTGAATGAACAACTTCCTCAAAGTGGCACAGCCAGTGGCCTTCTGAGACAGGCTTTGAACCCAGTTCTGTACTGTTCCTATATCCGTGGGCTTTTTACTATGTGTCTGAAAGCATTTAGTCGTATGACATGGGAAAATCTTACTGGAAAGCATTCTGTTCAGCCTTCTGATACCCATATTATTGGTTTATTCCCAAAGCCCATGTGAGCAACCTTCAGTTCCTGAGCATAGGAAGGTGTCCAGGAACAGAGTGTGGCTACTGCCCAGTCCAGTAGCTCCTTACCTCTTTGTCCCTTACCTGCATTCTCAAACCTACCTCTCCATGAAAATCACCTGGGGGATATTCTGTTTCTAAATACTAAGTCATAATCACTGGGTAGAGAGCCCAGCATAAGCATTTTTTTTTTTTTCTGTTCCTAGGTGGTGGTCATATGGAGCCAGAGTTTAAAACCGTTTCCTCAAGCTCCTCTCCTAGCTATGAGAGTCATTTCATTCTTAGTTTACACTGTCTACGTTTTCATGTCTGTGATTGCAAATCTTAAGGATTTTAAATGAAATGTAAACACTGTTATAGGCCGTATATAGTCACGTTAACACGCGGGCATACTCACCACCACCAGAGATGCAAAGCGAGCTTTCTCACCTACTGGTTGTATAATCCTGGACAATCTCGGGTCTTCTGTGGATGCAGCTTCCTTTTTAGGGAAAACACAGGTAATAATGGTGCTTGTTTCACATAGGCAAATTGGTTGAAACAGCGTTTGGCATAAGATAAGCCTTGAGAAAGGGTTAGCTCTGATCATCATTATCTTCGGCTGTTATTTAAGCTGGTCACCACACTTCTCCCCATTTTTCTTTTCCCAGCTTATTCAGGACCACATTTCACCTGCACCTCAAAGGAAGAAGGTGAACTTTTTTACATACCAGTTCCTGGAAGGTTCCAACACCTTCATCAGGCCCATCTGGAGACTTTAGGTTAAGGGGACTTCTGTCTGGGGCTTCTATTTGAGTTCCTTTCACTATGGGAAGCTAATTCTAAAAAGTATTCTAAATTCTGATAAGGCATCATGGTCTGCCACACTTCCCAATCTCATTAAAACTTACAACCGTGTTAGTATACCTTAAGTTGCCTCCTTTCCACACAGAAAAAGACTTTGCCCCTACTTGGTTAATTATTGCCAAGCGGTGACGTCCAAACTTGATCAGCCTCAGAGCTGAAGTCACATTCTCTTTCCCCAAATAAATCTCTTTGTCATCCCAGCTTCAGCTGCCTTCTTTGTTGTTCCCATCATCTGGGGCCATTTGTCATACATGGTAGAGGCTGCAAAACTGTAAATTTCATCTCTGGCATGTTCAGGTCCATATCACAGGGGACTTTAAGAGGCTAGGTGTGTAGCTATTTAAACCCTATAGGAGCAGAGGACATGATGACAGCAGTCAGGCCTCAGGGCTTGGAGACCCCAGTGTGAGCTTTGAATCCTGCTTTGGAAATCATAGATAGCATTTTATAGCCAGAAATACCTCCACAGTCACTCATTGCAATTTCTTCAGTCTATTGATGAGGAAATCAGGGCCCAGAAGGGTCTTAAAATTGAGTTAGTCAACTTCTTCCCTTCCCTTTTTTTTTTCTCTTTTTTTCTCATAGTTCACAGAAGAATAACAAAAAAAGAAACTCTTCTATGAAGAGACAAATATACATGTACATGTGCAGTGAGAACATATTAACTAAAAAACACTGTGGTATTCTCTCATAGGTCAGCATTTCTGATGAATCTGAAATAACAGTTATTATTGATTGAGGTTCTTAAAACTACTTCAGTAGGCAACACACATGACTCACTAGTCCCCTCTCTGCTAGGCTTTGGAGATATAGAAATATATAGGACAATATGAACTCAGGAGTTTTAGTAGCTTTAAAAAAAAAAAAAAAGCAGACACAGAGCGCCTGCGTGGCTCAGTCGGTTAAGCATCTGACTTCAGCACAGGTCGTGATCTCTGGTTCATGGCGTTCGAGCCCCACGTCAGGCTCTGTGCTGACAGCTCAGAGCCTGGAGCCTGCTTTGGATTCTCTCTCTCTCTCTCTCTCTCTCTCTCTCTCTCTCTCTTCCTCTCCTCCTCCTCTCCTGCTCATGCTCTCTCTCTCTCTCTCTCTCAAAAATAAAACATTAGTATTAAAAAACCAAAATAAATAAAAAAGGCTGACAGATTCTTATAAACGTGGGGTTAAGGAAGCGAGGTGTTTTGTAAGGCCAGAAAAGGAGGGGAAATCCACAGCTAACCATTTTTCCTGATGAATTGATGTTTGTCTGCCTGCTCTGTACTTTGACTGACTGTATGGCTCTGATTCCTGTGACCCTTATGCTAATGGGTATGATTTTAAAGGAGCCTTAGGAGGCAAAATGGACTGACAGTTAGATCAGCCACTTTCCGCAGCCATGGGCTTCCTCACAAAGGCCAAGGCCTTGCCCCCTATAGTTTGTGTTACATTTACTCTCTGTTGAAATGGTCACTGGAGTGACTTCTTCACTGATGGTACTCAGCTAGAATCATTAACAAGAGGTATTCAGTTTCTCCCACCAAATGAAACCATGGTCAATCTTTTTTAAGACAAAAATACCAGGGCCCCTGGGCGGCTCAGTCAGTTTGGCGTCCGACTCTTGGCTGCGGCTCAGGGCACAATCTCATGGTTTCATGAGTGTGAGCCCCGCCTCAGGCTCGGTGCCGGTGGTGTGGAGACTGCTTGGGATTCTCTCTCTCTCTCTCTCTCTCTCTGCCCCTATCCCACTCACACTGTCCCTGTCTCTCAAAAATAAACTGTAAAAAAATAAAAGAAAAAGAAAAAAAATACCCATTAGTTTTATGGTGGGAAATTACAGCTGTTTTCTCCAATGTTGACCCTCCTACTTAAATGACGTTCATTGTTCGAACTCCCTTTCATGGGGAACGTTTGTGCGTTGCAGCTGAAGGTTATTGGCGATCTGGAAGGCAAGCAGACAGTTCATAACTGTGTTATGTTATTTGCACACCAAAGGCTGCCTGCTCAGGACTGGGCTTTGCCTTGATGCCTCCTTCTGGGGACTTGTGAATAAGATTTGTGAAACAGTACCCCTTTAACAAAACCTTCTGTTAACCTGTCGCGCCTTAGTGGCTGTCACCTGCCACTTCCCGTGGTCTTCCCTGTACCTTTTTCCTTGGGGTGACCCAGTCCTGGGCCATACTGTTGTGACAACAGTTTAGTTGTCCAACGCTCCCCTTCCATCCCACATATGTCTACTTGGGCTGAAAGTTAAACAGACTGTAATTATGCTTCCCTTTATCACCTCCTACTCCACCAGAGTGATACATTTGCTGGGTGTTCGTGTCACTGTGTCTGTGTCCCCGGATGGAACGACCCATGTCTCAATCATCTGCATCTCATAGCTCAGCATAGTGACCAAAAAGAGTACAAAATAGGCCCAAGATCTGCCAGTGGACTTAAGAATAAACAGCCAAAGCATCTCTACTGTTTATAGAATTCCTTAAAGTGAGTACATTATTTGGGTATAATTCTTCGTAGCTCTTGAACAGTCCAGTTGAGCTACAAACTTCAAGTGTGTTCAGAGATGTCTATATGTGTAAGATATCCAAAAATCCCTGGGCGTTTTAAGAAGGCAAGTCTGACTGTCAGAGCTAAAAATTCTATCTGCTAAAGTTAGGGTTGAAATTCAAAGTTTTTTGTTTGTTTGTTTTTGTTTTTTTTTTGGTACTCTGGCTGTTTTTTATGTTTTCTTCTTGAGATCCATTCTGTGCTTTCCCTGCTGTCTATCGTACATAGAAATGTCAGAAGTTCTGTGAGGAAAGCGCTTCTTAGGGATTGTCAGTGCTAACTTTGGAAACTGACATTGCTTTCATAGTTCATCTGAGGTTATCATTAGCTTCTGATAAGGCCTGGCAAAGTCGGGATTGGTAGAGGATCTGTGTAAGTGCAAGCCGACTGTGGAAACCTTTGTGCTTTGCGGATTGCTAGCCAAAGCCCCCAAGTCCTCGGTGCAAGCATATGGTCTGAATAATAATCATTTTTCTTATATAATGTATCATAAGATAAGCTTCAACCTGTGATTGTATTGAAAATCATGTTTGCTGTGAACAGCCAAAGAGTCTGAGTGGGACTAATTGTCTCAGGGTGAATCGATGGTGTCTCCTGTCAGCTTTGAGCTTGGGCTTCTGTGTCTATGAGAAAACAGACTCTGTGTCCTGGGCCCACACCAGCATCCTTCTCAGCTCACTTGGGGATTTGAGCTTGGAATCTTTAATTCAGTGGAGCCCTTTTTTTAGCTGGTTTGTTGACAAGCTACCAACATCCATCAAATATGCCAGAGTATGCCTCCAGAACTCTGTCTTTCTCAGAAAACAAGCTCTGACAGCTGGGTCAGCAATTATGGGCCCAGTGGGAAATCGGCCAGTGCTGGCATTTCTCAGTACCGCTGGGATGGAGGGGAGTATGTGCTGGTTTTATCTTGACCTAAAAGGACAGCTTTGTGGGTGGGCTATAGGACCTACCTGCCCATATCCTGCACCTTTTTGGGTCCCCACATGGGCTCTCCTTCATATTCTGGAGAAACCTGCCAATGTATAACCACCTTAACGGGCCACAAATTGAATAGAATTAAATTCACAGTAACGAGATCCTAAAAATTGATTTTGAGAGAGAGGAAGATTGTCCACTCTGGGAACTAAATATCTAACAGCTGTCTTCTCTGCAAGAAGAAATTGGGGAACGCCGCTGGGGAGGGGCGGGACGGGTAGCCAGGACTGGAATGTGGGCTGACCAAACAATACAGTGGAGTTTATCACTGTCTTCCTGTGCTGAACATGGGTGCTCACATGTGTTGAGGGAGGTCAACAAATTTTGAATATAAGAATGTCTTACTGAAGTGAGACCACAGAAATATACTAAGAAAGGGGGTTTGAGCTTAGTGGAGATAGTGAGGGTGGGGAAGGCATTCCACGTCTACCCTAAAAAAAGCCTCTCAGAAGTTTGTGTGGTTTCCCTGGTCCTCTTAGGAACAGCACTGCTCTGAGCGAAAAAAGAAGTACAACAGAGTGGGGACACCAGGAAAATTCATATCAGCTTTTAAGGAAAAGAAAACTTCCTATTTAACATTATCTTCCTTTTCAAGTTTATTTATTTATTTTGAGAGAGAGAGAAAGAGAGAGTAGGGGAGGGGCAGAGAGAGAGAGAGGGGAGGGAGAATCCCACACACCATGAGATCAATCCCAGTGTGGGGCTAGATCCCACACACCATGAGATCATTACCGGAGCCAAAATCAAGAGTTGGACGCTTACCCACCCTGAGCCAGCCGGGAGTCCCATCCTTATCTCCCTTTTAAATTGGCATCTCCTTTCTTGTATTCACATTCCCACACACATACATACTCTCTAGAGCATGATTCATTCTCCTTGTACAAAGTCATGTACATTCTCCTTGGGCATGAGATGTAAGTTTTGTTGTATCTTCACACCCACCCATTTTTTCAGAGGAAACATTGATGGTTTCCGGGTCACACAACTTATTACCATGTGTATGCCTTTGGGCAAGGTACATAATCTTTCTGTGCTTTGGCTTCCCCATGTTACACATAGGGAAAAATATGGACGTTGCAGCGCTGTTGAGAACGTTAAATCAGGCAATATGTCCTAATTTGCTCCTTTTTTTCCCCTAGAGAATGGATTACTTCATCCACAGTAAGAAATTTCTATGGGTGGCTTAGAGAGGCTGTGATAAAGGACACAAAAGATATATTTAGTTTTGTCAGTTATTTTCTTGGTGCTCTTAAAACTATATTCTGAGGTGATTACATACTTTTCCACCTGCCAGTAGGGGCCTATCTCTACCCATTAAGCACCTTGCAACACACTTCATTTTCCTTCACTTCCCTTCCCTTTCCTTCTCTTCTCTTCTCTTCTCTTCTCTTCTCTTCTCTTCTCTTCTCTT
>NW_024412395.1:6107643-6205143 GCF_014898765.1 Herpailurus yagouaroundi | reverse complement strand
CAGTTTCTTCACTTGTAAAACTGGAACCCAAATAGTAGGTTCCTCATAGGCTGATTGAAATCAAGATCACATAAATCTATATCTGTATCTGTATAGATATAGATATAGATATAGATATAGATATAGATGCAGATACAGATATAGATATACATATAGATACAGATACAGATACAGTTATAGATATACATGACATCACAGGGCTCATGGCGTGTGCTCTCTACATATCCAGACCCCCTACGTTGCACATGCATGTACGTTGAAAGTACATTGTGCATACAGTGGAGTCAGGGTTGGGGAAGGAAGTCAAAGATGAGGTGGGAAAGCAGGAAGGCCAGATTACAGGAAGTCTCAGAGACAGAATTTAATTCTCAGTGTAAAGGGAGTTCACTGAAGGGCTTCAGTGAAGGTGATGGGTAATGTTACTTATGTTTTATGAAGATGAGAGAATGGGTCAGAGGGAAGTAGCAAACGTACAATCAGGGACGGCAGTTACAAGGCTATTTTAAGACTATGAAGGTGATGATGTAGGCTTGAATGCATACCTGCTCAGTGTGATATGACAGATACTGAATCAACTGTGTTCTTTGGATCGTCTTCATACCATGCACAAATCTTTACCACTGTAAGTAATGCCTTTGTATTAATGATGGATGAGATGAGGGGTGTGAGATACTGACTCTTCATTTCCAGGTACGGTTTATGGAATTCTCATGACGACTTTGTAGGGTAGGCTTTGCTTAGCCCTATTGTACAGATAAGAAGACTGAAGCTCAAAGACATCACTTGAGTTGCCTCAAGTCTTCCAGCTTATAAATGGCAAGACCATAATTGAAACCCAGGACTGTTAGACTTCCAACAATATTTGTTGTTTTTGTTCCTGTCGATTGCCTCTGTCTCCTTTAGGTTTCGTGGCAATAGGGAGATGTGTTTTCTTGGAGGTAACCTAGGTCATCAACACTAGTTGATCTAGTTACTAGATTAGCCAGACATTAGAGGGAACATAATGCAGGTCATAAGTGCTGTGATGGATCAGGAGGGAGGGGAGTAGGGCCGTGGAGTGGAGAGAGTTCCTGTGTACTTCAAGCTGAGACACAGGGCACAAGGTGTGTCTGTGAAGTAATAACACACTCCCTGTTTACTCATGAAAGCATTTGTCCCACACCCACAGACAATAGAGTGTTTCAGCTTTCTGTTCCCATAACGCTGGGTTACTCTCTATTAGAGCTCGTAATAGCCCATACTAGTGTGGCTGTCCATAAATAGTATGTGTTGTATCAATTCACTCAACAGCAGGCTCCTAAGGACCCAGTTTCTTACCCAGAGTCTGGTGTAGTGACAGAGGGGGACAATTGGAAGAGAGTATGGATTCATAATGTATGCACCCAGCACTCATGAAGAATTGCAAATAGAGTGTGAGAAGCTGGGGCAAACTTGGCATCCCCTGGGCAGTAATCCATTGATTCAAAAAATGGAAAAATGGAATAGCACCATTTTGGGTGAGAAAGTGGAGTGTGACCACCAGATTGGACTGGTTAGGAACTCAGGTCCCTCCAGTCATTCCAATCTTATTAATACCCCTACTACCTATCATTGATGTAACACAATGTGTCAGACATGATGGCATCACTTTGTACGTACTGTCACTTTATATGTATTAGCACATTTAACTCTTACTGCAGTCTTCTCTGAAGAATGTTAAGTACCCCATTTTACAGAGGAGGAAATCAAGTCTCAGAGAGATAGAGTTGCCCAAGGTGACTCAGCTAGCAAGCTATGACTATCATTGTTTAAAATCCATGACCTTATCTACGCATGGACTCATTACAACATAACTGATGACATATTGTTGTCTGTGGCCTCCATTTGCTTTGGATAGGAGTCCAGTTCAGGGGACAGGTGTAGGGGTAGCGATGGGTGGTATGGGAAGGGTCTAAGGGAGGTGGGAATTGATGAAAACCTCTGTAGCTGAAGTATTTCTTTCTAGGGTCTAAGGAGTCCTCAGCAACCTTTTGGTTTGAATCACTTTGTTCCTTACGGATAAATTGCTAAATTGCATCTTAAAACTAATTACAGTAAAAGTATGATTTCACTTTTACTTTCATTTCATAATTTTGGCTTTACAAAGAATGTTTCTAGATCCTTGGCCAAAATAATATACTTAATTTATCATTGTGTATGCTCAAGCCGAGCATTTTAATTGCTTGATGAATAATGAAAAATTGAGTTTTTATGAGTGCTTGGTTTCTTTTTTTTTTTTTTTAATTTTTTTTTCAACGTTTTTATTTATTTATGGGACAGAGAGAGACAGAGCATGAACGGGGGAGAGGCAGAGAGAGAGGGAGACACAGAATCGGAAACAGGCTCCAGGCTCCGAGCCATCAGCCCAGAGCCTGACACGGGGCTCGAACTCACGGACCGCGAGATCGTGACCTGGCTGAAGTCGGACGCTTAACCGACTGCGCCACCCAGGCGCCCCGAGTGCTTGGTTTCAAATAAGACCAATCCCACCCCTTCCATACACCATTCACCACTGTCCCACCCACATAAGATGGTAAATAATGAATCTGTTTCAAGTTATATTAAATAGTCTTGATTTTTTTCTATTGTAAAAGTAATAAGTGTTCGTTGTAAAAGTTTTTGTAATTAAAAAAAAATAGGAAAACTAATGTGAAAATAACATAGAACACCTCCCAAGTAGAGTCTCTATTAACTTATTTTTAAGGACTTACTTTTTTATTATTTTTTTTTTTAAATTTTTTTTTCAACGTTTTTATTTATTTTTGGGACAGAGAGAGACAGAGCATGAACGGGGGAGGGGCAGAGAGAGAGGGAGACACAGAATCGGAAACAGGCTCCAGGCTCCGAGCCATCAGCCCAGAGCCATCAGCCCAGAGCCATCAGCCCAGAGCCTGATGCGGGGCTCGAACTCACGGACCGCGAGATCGTGACCTGGCTGAAGCCGGACGCTTAACCGACTGCGCCACCCAGGCGCCCCAGGACTTACTTTTTTAAAGAGTGGTTTTAGATTCACAGCAAAGTTAAGTATGCAGATTTCCCACATACCGCCTGCTTCCACATATACAGATCCTCCCCTGTCGTCAGCATTCCCTGCCAGAATGGTGAATTTACTACAATTGGTGAACCTACCGTCCCCATAATTTTGCCTTTTCTAGAACATCACACCGTTGGAATCACACAGTAGCCTTTTCAGATTGACACATTTCACTTGGTAATACACATTTAAATTTCTTTCATGTCTTTTCATGGCTTGCTAGCTCATTTCTTTTTAGTGCTGAATAATATTCCACTGTCTCGATATACCAGTTTATTTATACATCCACCTACTGAAGGACATCTTGGTGGCTTCCAAGATTTGGCAATTATGAATAAAGCTGCTATAAACATCCATGTGCAGATTTTTGCATGAACATAAGTTTTCAACTCCTTTGTGTAAATACCAAGCAGTGAGGCTGCTGGGTAGTGTGATGAGAGTATGTTTAGTTTTATAAGAAGCCACCAAATTGTCTTCCAAAGCAGCTGTACCATTTTGCATTCCTACCACAAATGAATGAGAGTTCCTGTCACTTCACATCCTCACCAGCATTTCTTGTTGTCAGTGTTCAGTATCTCATTCTTGTTTTAATTTGCCTTTTCTTAATGACACATGATGTGGAGCATCTTTTCATATACTTACTTGTCATTTCTATAATTTCTTTGGGGAGGTGAGAATCCCTATTAACACTTTGACATACAATTTTCAGATATGTTTATACATATCTACGAACTGAGTTGATTTAAATCACGATCTTTCTCTTGACTTTCTCTTCTTTGCTTTAACAATAGTAATTGAACACTTTTTATATATAAAAACTGAAACGAGAGCTATCACTGACACAGGATAAGTCAGGGATGGTAAGGGTGCCATATATTTGCCTTCCCTGTACAAACAGCAAGTTTTCCTTTACCGCATATTCTTTTCTACTGAACTCAGAGGAGACCTCACAATATTTTTCAACACAGGTTCCAAGAAGACAGTACTATTCAGTTAATTGTGGAATGATAGACTGTATTTTTCCATCTCTAACCTTGAACCTGAGATGAGGAGGTCAAGTGGCTCCAGATATCGGAAACAAATTGATAATGAAGGTCAATCATGAGAGATTATTACTACCAGGCACCTGACACTGTAGAGCCTGATGTAGGTACTTATGGTATTCTCACCCTGTCCCCTCAAGCAAAATATGACATATCACTAATGAGGGGTTTTACTTCCAGGCTACAAATCAGTTCACTTTGATTCAGTGTGTGATGCTTGCTTATAAATGAATAATCCCCCTTGAGTCTAATTAAGTTGAGCCTAGTCTATATGCTTCCTGTTGAGATGGGACCTTCCCAATGTCAAGAACATTCCTATAACTTGGAAAACTAAGATGGGAAGCAGGAAGAGCAATTATGAGGATATTAACTGATCTCTCTCTCTCTCTTTCTCTCTCTCTCTGCCCAGAGTCAGATGTCGCTGACTTTGATGGCCGAAGCTCCCTTCTGTACAGGTTCAATCAGAAGCTGATGAGCACTCTCAAAGATGTGATCTCTCTGAAATTCAAGAGCATGCAAGGAGATGGGGTCCTGTTCCATGGAGAAGGTCAACGTGGAGACCACATCACTCTGGAGCTCCAGAAGGGGAGGCTCGCCCTACACCTCAACTTGGGTAGGGTCAGGCTTTGCTCCTTTCTATGTAGAGATAGCAGGAACTCCATTTTGTAGTGGGTCACAGTTCCTTATTGCCCAGGTGTTATCAGGTGAAAATTGCTGGAGCTCGGTGTAAGTGGTGTTTTCCCCTTTCACCTGTCAGAGAAGAAAAAATTACCATTTTGTGAAATAGTTAAGCTGTACATAGCATTCTTTGAAACAAGATAGAATTGGCAAGTATGGAGCTCTACAAGTTCATTGCTATCATGTATCTATGTATCTATCTATCTATCAATCATCTATCTTTTTTAGTAATAGAATTTAATTTGAGCACATTTAACACACATGAACATATATATATATTTTTAAATTTTTTTTTCAACGTTTTTTATTTTATTTTTGGGACAGAGAGAGACAGAGCATGAACGGGGAAGGGGCAGAGAGAGAGGGAGACATAGAATCGGAAACAGGCTCCAGGCTCCCAGCCATCAGCCCAGAGTCTGACGCGGGGCTCGAACTCATGGATTGCGAGATCGTGACCTGGCTGAAGTCGGACGCTTAACCGACTGCGCCACCCAGGCGCCCCAGAACATATATTTTTTTTAAACTGAGTTGAATCCTCAGCAGCTTTTTTTAAAGTTTATTTATTTTTGAGACAGAGAGAGACAGCATGAATGGGGGAGGGGCAGAGAGAGAGGGAGACACAGAATCAGAAGCAGGCTCCAGGCTCTGAGCCATCAGCCCAGACCCCGATGCAGGGCTCGAACTCATGGACCGCGAGATCGTGACCTGAGCTGAAGTCAGACACTTAACCGACTGAGCCACCCAGGTGCCCCCATGAACATATATTTTAATGAAGCTTGCTCATAATCTATTCTGATTGGTATATTTATGACCAATCATAAATTGGTACATTTATGAAAGTTGAATCCCAGGAGAAAAATAGAGAAGACGCATTTTAATTTATTTGGTTTCTTTCTTCTTTCTTTCTTTCTTTCTCTCTCTCTCTCTCTCTCTCTCTCTTTCGTTTGTTCTTTCTTTATCTTTCTGTTTTTCTGTCCTTTTTCTGGTTGAAGGGAGATAGAGGGTTATATGTATAGTGGGAAAGTCTAAGTTTCTAGGCAAACACAGTTTCCTTCAAGTGCCCTGGTTGTGCCAGGATGAACCCTAGACTTGCCAAATACCAGTTAATTTGGTACAGAATGTCCTCCTGCCTTCTGTGCATTGAGGACACTGGCCTCCTCCTGTGGGCTGGCACCCAGCATGGCCTCACCACAGGCAGGCCATCATTGTAATCAACTTCCTATTCCAGGGAACAAAAGAGAAAGGAACAGCCTCCTTTGTGTGCTCAAAGGTACTTCTGAAGGAAGAGTGAAACAAGTGCTGACGGCAGGGGGCAGAATTCCCAGAGGTGCAAAAGCAAACCTAACAGCTCTTCCGTAGAGAAAGAAACCAAAAGAAAAAAAAAAAAAAAACACACGCACACACAAAAACCAAACAAACAAAAAAAACCACGAGCCCATGCTGAAGGAACAGCAAGTGCCATTCCTTATGAGAATGATTCCCTGCCTCTCATTCATATTTGTTAGCATTTGGGAAAGGGACGGTTATGGTACTTGTGGAAGATAATTATCACTAAGTATTCGCTATCGGAGTAAAGAAGGACAGTCATAGCAGAATTGAGTTTGTAAGTTCAAGTTGCATGGAAAGCTGGAAAAAAATCTCAAGTATACTTTCACAATTAGGAGGAGAGACATAAGAATAAAGATTAGTGTGGACTCATCCCAAAAGCCAAACTATGTAAGCCTCTATTTTGAGTCATTTCTGAGTATCTTCTTACCCACCATGGTGAATATTGGCAGGGGTAACAGGGAAAACATCTGGAATCCCAAGTTTAATTCATAAAATTGACATCTAGTGCATTAGATTAAATATCCACCAAAAGCATCCTTAGAAGCAGAATTTTACCCAGAAGAAAGCAGCAAGAGGATTTGCTAGTAACCTGATTAATTGTATTAACATACATGCAAAAGCAACTCAACAATGAATTATCTGAAGGGCGGGCATACACATATTCAGCAAAAGATGTATCCGTTTATTAACTGGCCTTCAATTTTGAGGAAGGGACTGTGGATGAATGGAGTGGGGCCCCTCAACTGGCCATGCCTCAGAGAGCACTGTGCGTCGTGAGTGAAGTTACAATTATTTGTCAACGCCAGAGCAGGCGCCTTCTGATGACACTCAGTCTGCCAGTTGCTGCCATTCCCAATTATGTATGCTGTCCCTCTACAATGCTCTGCTCCAGCATGCATAATCCAGTGTTGCAAACCAGTTTCACTCACAGTATTGGATGATGGAAAGGAGTAGGTGTGGTCACTCAACAGAACTGTTTTCATTGCAGACATGTGCCAGCTATTTGTTATGGGGAAAGTCACATAACCCACAAGCCTCTGTTTACCTATGTAGAATCCGGGGCTAAGGAATAACTGTCTTGTAGAGCATGGACACGAAAACCAAAAATATTATAAATTAATATTCCATGTCAGTAAGTGAACCTAATGAAGGATCCCAAAGATAAGCTCTTAATATTGCTCATTTCTTCATCAAACAATATCCAAATGCCCTGTACTCTTCTCCATGCCAACCTTCCTGAAAAGAAATGGTGTATGAAATAAATAGGACCTATTCCTTGCAATGAAAAACAAGGCAAGTCTCTTTTCCCCAGATTCCATGTGCCCTGTTTTTCTAATCAGGATGGTGACAAAGTAAAACCTCATTGAGTGAATGATTCAGTAGTGAGAATATGTTCTTCATCTAGTCTGCATAGTTTGAGAATTTCTTCATCTTAGAAAATGAAATGCTGTGGATTTGAGTGTTCCCTGTACTTCCCTATTTGAAGCAGCCACCTAACTTTCCTATAAATCAGTGCCAATTTGCATGTTTCTTCTCTAGAGAGACACTGCCACGTATCAGTTCCTTACCCCTTCCTACCTCACAAATAGGCAGCAGATCTCTGGAAGCACTAAGTTAAGGGCACAGGGGATGATAACTGCTTTGATTTGCTCATAACAGACAATCTGTCATGTAGATTGCAAAAGGGCAGGACAACATTTGTTCATTTCTATAGCTCCAGAACTTAGGAAAACACCTGCCTAAAAATGAATACATTGGAAAAAGGAGGTTCCATCTAAAATAGCAGGGGCTGGCACAATGCATGTTGTTACCGTTGGGCTTGCTCACCCCAAGCCTGTGCACCTGGCTCCCTCATGTGCCACTCTCTCTCCTATGATGGTGCCCTGCTATTTATAAAATCCCCACAATGTGCTAGGATCCTAGCCAATCTTCAAAGCAGCCCTGTTAGGTGAACAAACCAAATTAGCCCAATTACCCATAAGGAATATTAAGATCAAAAAGAATAAATCACTTCAGTTTACACAGTTAGCTATAAGGTATCGCCACTGTTAAAATGTATTATATCCAATCCATTTTTTCACTGTTATGTTAAGATTATAAAATATATGTCAGTTTTAGAAAATCTGAAGAAAAAATAAAATCATTATATTTAAGAGAAAACAGTCACTTGAAATCCTACAATTCAGTCATCTCTGCTATTAATGCTTTAGTATATTTTTCAAATGTTTTTTTCTTAAATATTTATATAAACATTTTACATATTATGCAAAATTCATGTTCTTTCTATGTTGCCACACAGCCTCCGGAATAGAAAGAATTCATGTTATGCATGATCATGTGTACCTCTTAATATTTTAAATTTTGTAAAAGAAATGAATCAAGAATAGAAAGAAAGAAGGAAGAGATGGATGTGAGGGGGGAGGGAGGAGGGGGAGAAAGAGAGGCAGAGAGAGAAGGAAGGAGGGAGAAAGAGAAAGAGGCAGAGAGAAGAATGAGGGGAGAAAAAGGGAGGGAGAGGGAGAGAGAAAGAGGAAGAAATAAAGAGGCAGAGAGGAAAGGAGAGAAGAAAGACAGGGAGGGAGAGAGAAGGAGAGAGAGCAAGAGAGACAGGAAGAGGAAGAGGCAGAGAGGGAGGGAGGAGAAGCAGGAGGGTGAGAGAAGGAATGAGGGAGGAAGAATCCAAGAATCCAAGATAGTGGGCTAAAGTATAGTGCTAGGCCAATGAAAGAGGTAGTTGTTTTTTTGTTTCTTTTTCTTGTTTTTTTTTTTTTTTTCATTTTTTTTTTTTTTTTTTGTTTTTTTTTTCCCTGCCCAGCTCTCATGGGCACTCCAGCAGCCTTTCCTTTAGTGACAATTCTCCAGTGTGTGTCCTTATCTAATCTGAGACTTTACAATTCAGCAATTCAGGAAAAGAGTGGAGGGGTTCAGCACCATGGACAGCTGCCAAGGCTCCTGCTTGGGAGTCCTATGGGCTGTGGTTCTTTTCAAGTGATGCTCTTTCCTGGCTGATTCACATTGCCTAGTTACCTCTACTGTGACTGACTTGGACAGGTCAGTTCTATGGTGAAATTGACCTAGGTCAACCCATTTAATTAATTTCTTAGGGTAAAGCAATATTTTTCTTTCCCTAAAAGTATTAATGGGAAAGTGATTTCTTCTCGTGAGGAGATCATAGAGACTCCTCTTCTCACTCTGTACATATCTCATTCACACTACCTGTGGCAGTCTGCCCTCTGCAGAATTCCAATGGCACAAACCCACACATACAGGTGGGAGAATCAAAGAGCTGAGACATTACATGACTGGGAAACTGTTGTAAGAACTAAGCAAGACATCAATAGTACATGTTGGTCATTCATCCTTACAAGAGTTCAGTGCCTTTGAATTGAGGCAGAATGTGCAATGTGCAGTAAATACAGCAGTAGTAAAGTGAGAATCCTGGAATAGCATAGACGCACGTAAAGCAGTGTCCTTGGGGGAGTAAGCATAGGGTTCAGAGGCCAGAGCACTTGATTGAATATTCAATTTATTGTCATATCTGGAGATGTAGGTGATAGATCTGCATATTCTCCAAAAAGTAAGATGGACGTTTACTATACTTTTTTGAAATCTAGACATTTGAATAAGTCAACCCACATGTATTTATAAAATGTTTATCATGTTTCTGAGTTGGTACTGAATAGCATGGAAGATATTTTAAATATTGCCATTTTTGAGAGCCTGCACTTATGCTGTGTACCAGATACATTAAATACATATTTCATTTAAAATCACATGATAGTCCTAAAAAACTATCCAAACCCATTTCCAGATGAAGAAACTGATGGTCAGTGATGTATAGTCAGTTGCCCAAGATCACACAGTTGCATTATGTTAGACCTTGGATTAGAACCCTCTCCAGTCCTACCCCAATGCCCTGACATTAATAATTAAGATGTTATAAATCTTTATGAAATAATTATATATTAATATCATGAAGTCCAAGTTCATATGTTAAATTGTGACAATGGAAGGATCGGGGTGGGAGAGAGGAGCCCAAAAAAGCATTATGGATGAACCCCGACTTACCTGGGCATTTTATTATGAAAAATAGAGGAAGACAGGTGTTTCAAAGTATCATGGTGATAAGGTGCATCCCATTTTCCATAAATTTTGTCACTAATGTAGTAACAATTTGTTGAACAAGTATATTAAATCAGATGCTAAGCTAGCCACTGGGGGTTAAAAGTTCTATTTACCTGTCCCTGTATTCAGGGAGTTCTTAACCTGGTAAACTAATTATTTCTATTTACATTCTACCTTTTTAATTTTAATTTAAAAATATAATTATGTATTATCAAAACCATATACAATAACTGTATTAAGATAGTGTTTTTATGAGGACTTTAAGTTACAAAACAGATGAACATAAGGGAGGGGAAGCAAAGATAATATAAGAACAAGGAAGGGGACAAAAAACCTAAGAGACTCTTAAGCGTGCAGAACAGAGGGTTACTGGAGGGGTTGTGGGAGCGGGGATGGGCTAAATGGGTAAGGGGCATTAAGGAATCTACTCCTGAAATCATTGTTGCACCACATGCTAACTAACTTAGATGTCAATTTAAAAAATAAATTAAATAAAAATTAAAAAAAAAAAGATAGTGTTTTTTAACATAGCAGCAGTCACAGAAGATGGATACAAATTAAGGGTCAGACTTGAACAACCATCCCTAATCTGGCAAGTGTTTTATTGAATGAATTTTAGAAATTTCCTAACAATTAAAGAAGTATGTTTCATTGCTTTAGTGATACATAAATATTTTCTCTGATTTGAGAGTCAAATCCACCGGTGTCATGTGGCTTACTGTTAGCTTCTTGTTTTTGTTTTTGTTTTGTTTTGTTTTTTTTAATTTTTTAAATGTTTTTCTTTTTTTCCAGAAAGTCTCACTTGACCACTTAGGAAAATATTCATTAGCCCTGCATCTTGCCAAACAAGGGTCTTTGTAATACTGGATAGCCCATGGAGTTGAAATTTGCCTTCTTCTGCTAAATCTTAGGCTTCCCCCTTAGTGTTGCCCCATTTTTCTTTTCCACAACTTTTTGCTTTCCATCCATCAGACTCTTTCCTGCTAAGCTAAGCTGCATAACTCACACATGTGTATGGTGGGATGCAGAAGGTAAGAAATGAGGGTGAATGGAAGTATCTTTTTTTTTTTTTTCCAATAAGGGTAACAGTGAGAATATTAGTGTTGGAATAAGATAGAGCTGGGTTGTAACCCTAACTCTGTGTTCTTGGGTGAGTCATGTGTCTTCTTTGACAGAGCTTTTTGCAGGGTTTTGGTCAGGAACGATTGAAACAACATGTATAAAGTGCTCACGTTATGTGAGAAGTTTATAATATAAGTGAATACCGATGTTGATAATCTGAAAAATTAAAGGTGGAAAGGTTAGTTCTGAAGGTCAGATGGAGGCAGGCATTAGAGACTTCCATACGAGTGGCCGCCTATTTCCTGAACAGTAAAGGAAGCCCTTTCCACGAGTGACTTTTTGCAGAAATACAATTTGAAACAAGAGTTCCCTTTCCCTTTTGCTCAGGTGATCTGAAGTTCACCAATTGTGAAAGGTGATGTGGCATCTATGTTTGAACTGCTAACATAAGACCAAGCAAGAAGATCCAAACAAAGACGACTGTGGGTGAAAACCTAGTGATAATGTGTGCCCTTAGACAGAAAATGTTAAGTCTAAGGGTGGAGAAATTGACATGCATATCCACAGTATGTTGGCAGGGGACAAAGATGAGAAATTAAATCATGAATATTTTGGAAACATTACAAGCTTCTTGTAAAAATTGTTACCTGCTTTAGGGCCTTGAGAATATTTACATTGTTTCATTTTAAGTGTATCTCAAACCACATGAAAACAAGTGGTTTTTTGTTTTTGTTTTTGAGTAAAAGGTTGTTTTATTCCCTAACATGTTCCTGGTCTAAAAGGTAACTTCTGCATATTTTTGTCTTTGACCTCTACAGTTGCCCATGGGCATTTTTATCTTGCCTTAAGAAATTGGAAACTACTGAAAGCTAGTGGTCGAACCTCACTTGCCACTGAGGAAAAACTTGAAATATGTATTTCAGGATAAAGAGTTTGATAATCTCTTGAGAATTAAGTGTTTCTTAATTTCTAATAATGGACATGTCTTGGTAAGATAGAACATTTCCTAGGACTAACGTTCATCTTTCTTTATGGTAACATCTAGTGTAGGTACAATTCAAAACATCCTTCTTGATGAATTTCAGAAATTCCCTGTTTCCCCAATTGTTTAAACAAACTAATTTTCACTCAGTTTGTTTTAATACAAGATTTCTGAATGTTAGCGTAGGATGATTGATGGAGGTGTGGGTGAAATTCATTCACATCCTCCACTTTTTTGGTAATAAAGAAGTAACTTGTACTGCAGGGAATAGTCAGTAATTTACACATCACTTCTATATAGTTTTCAATGAACCAGGAATGCATGATAAGGAATTTGTTTTTAATGAATTTTATTATTTTTCTCATTATCAAAGATAGTTATGCCCACTCTAAAAACAGCTGGAAAAAAAAAAGAAATCAAAGCCTCTTAATATTTTAGTAAATGCATTTTTTTGTTTATTTTCACGTAGTGCTTATCTGTTTCCTTTCCATACTTGTTACTTAGTCTTTATATATACTTTTCTATCCTACCTTTTTATAATTTATTTTAAGGTTTTTTAATATTTATTTATTTTGGGGCACCTGGGTGGGTCAGTCGGTTGGGCGTCCGACTTCAGCTCAGGTCATGATCTCCCGGTCTGTGATTTCGAGCCCCGCCTGGGGCTCTATGCTGACAGCTCAGAGCCTGGAGCCTACTTCCTGTTCTGTGTTTCCCTCTCTCTGGCCCTCCCCTGCTCACACTGTGTCTCACTCTTTCTCTCAAAAAGAAATAAACTTTAATTTTTGTTAATGTTTATTTCTTTTTGAGAGAGAGAGAAAATCCCAAACAAGTTCTACACTGTCAGCACAGAGCCCAACATGGGGCTTGATCTCATGACCATGCAATCATGACATGAGCTGAGATCAAGAGTCAGAGGCTTAACTGACAGCCACCAAGCTTTGCCCCTGCCTTTTTATACTTTAAATCAGGAAGGTGCACACTATTTTATACCCCTTTTATTAAATGTTATTTTTTAATAACTAAGCTGCATAACTCACACATGTGTATGGTGGGATGCAGAAGGTAAGAAATGAGGGTGAATGGAAGTATCTTTTTTTTTTTTTTCCAATAAGGGTAACAGTGAGAATATTAGTGTTGGAATAAGATAGAGCTGGGTTGTAACCCTAACTCTGTGTTCTTGGGTGAGTCATGTGTCTTCTTTGACAGAGCTTTTTCTGCTACTACTACTGAGTATACTACTGAGTATACTTTTGAAATGATATAAATACTTTGTATGTATCATTTAGATTCATATGTAATATTCCATCTGGTGATTCTGCCTAAGTTTACTCAAAGTTTTTTTTTTTTTTTGTCTCTTTCCAAACGATTAGACATTATCTCTAATATTTAAATTATTAGATATTCTTAAAACATTCATATTTTAATTTTAGTTAGTTTTTTTTTTAGAAAAGACTTCCAGAAAGTAGGTTACTAAGTAAAAAGTTACGAACATTTTTTAGTTCCTAAGTATGTATTGATTTTTTTTTTTTTTCAAAAGAATTGGCGGGATTTTCTTTTGCATTATTTTTGGGCAATAGATAAATTTGACCAGGTAAGTAAACAATGTAAAGAAGGAACAATGTTAATTCACCTTTGAGGGCAGGTCAACAAATTGCTATAAATATTCATGAAAATTTCATAACCTATTTTGCATGAGAAGATAAGTGTGTTAATTAAGGTTCATGTTTTCATTAGGTGCAGTAAGACAGAAGTAGCTGCCTTTTATTTAAGAAGATATACAGTGTTGTTCCTCTGAAGTTTTAAAATTATGAGCAGGATTATTGGCTGAAATAGCAAACTTGGTGCAGTAAGATTAGGGTGTGGGAGAGGAAGGCTGACTTTAATGTTGATGAGGGTATGTACTGATGGGATTACAGAAGCTACTTCCTCTTCCCAGGTGTTCTGAGGCATGACAGTGGTGGTGATGGTGGTTCCAGTGGATAGAAGTAGGTAGACTATGGTGGTAGCAGCCAACTTGGAAATTTACTCCTTGAAGTTTCAGAATTTAAAGATCCCAATATACATGCCCAGAGAACCTTGATCCAATCAGGGTAACATATCAACTCATCCAATTTAGTATTAATTACATTTGGAAGTTGTACACCTGGCTTACTTAAAAAAAAAAAAATCACCTAAGGATTTTAAAACAACGGATCAGGGACATATAGTTAGCTATTTAAAAAGACAAAATAGGGGGTGCTGGGTGGCTCAGTCAGTTAAGCTTCTGACTTTTGGTTTCAGCTCAGGTCATGATCTCATGTTTGTGAGTTCGAGCCATGCATCTGGCTCTGCACTGACACAGGGGAGCCTACTTGGCTCTCTTGCTCTCTCTCTCTCTCTCTCTCTCTGCCCTTCCCCTGCTTGCTGTCTATCTCTTAAAATAAATTAAAATACGCTTTAAGAAGATAAAATAAAGGAGGAACTCTACCTTATGTCATATGCATCGGAATAAAATTCAAATGAAATGTAGTGGAAAAAATGGGAGAATTCTTTAATGATCTCAAAATGGAAGGGCATTAAAGTATAACAAAAATACATAAAACAAGCCATAAATGAAAAAGAAAATGGTGGCTTTTTCAACCAAGAATGTCTGAATGACAAAAAAAGTTTAAAAATAGAAAAAAAATTTAAAGTGCAAGCAAAAAACAAAGAACAGCAACAAGGTATTGGCATCATTCACATTACAGACAATGGACTAAATACAAATTGATAAGGAATTTGACAAGAAATAGGCAAGAAATGTGAGGAAATAGTTCATAAAAAGGAATTAAAAATGAAAATATTTTCAAAATCATTCACTTTAAGGGAAATGTATATTAAAGCTGCTCAGAAATATACTGGTTTTGTCTATTAGGCAGAATTCCAAAAGCTTGAACATAGTTTCTTGACAAGCCTGTGCAGAAGAATCCCTCTCATAACTTGCTGGTAGGAGTTTGAATTGTCACAACTTTCCTAGAGGACAGTTCGACAGTACCTGTCAAAATTGCATATGTGAAAACTTCTGACCACCAGATCCTTACCTAAGAATGCATGTTACAGAAATCCAAAGTGCTGTCTACACACATCCAAAGTGCTGTCTACATACAAGGTATTTGAGAAGTTTTAAGTATCAATAATAGAGAGACTGCTTCAACATTTATTCATAGGAAACTGGTTAAAATGCATATCACATATATCATTCAATGGAATGCTATGCGGCTGCAGAAAAGAATGAGGCAGCTTTTTATATACTGATGTAAGAAAACTCCGAGGATAAATTAAGGGAAAATGAAAAGGTACACAAAAGTTGTGCACTGTATTTCATCATTAAGGTAAAACATTAATGAGGAGAAATAAAGAATATCTTTGCATATGTATATGTGTGCATATGTGCGTATATAGTCTTGCATATATTGCTATATATGCATGTATTTAATGTGTGTATGTATTGCGTTTATATAAAGTATATATGTACATAGAAGTTATATATACATAGAGTGCATATATATAAAGTATATATATGTGTATATATAAATAAATTGTGTGTGTGTGTATACACACACACTGGCTTGCATATGCCTCAGGTTTTTCCTGGAAGGAGAAAGAAGACATTAATAACAGCAATTCCTTATAGGACATGTATGGAAGATTAGCATATGGAGGCAAGGATGGAGGAAGATTCATTACTGAATCCAGAAAGTTAAAATATATATATAGTCACTTTGACCCATTTGTAATTAAATTCACCTTTGGAAGCTGGAATAATAGTACAGACAAAAATATTTAAATACTTTGCTTTAATCATTATCCTTGGCTTTATTAAAGAACTCAGTATATCTCCAAAACCCACCAAAAGCAGCACATAGAATAAATAAGTAGGAAGAAAGGATATGGTTCCTTTTCCTTTTTTTTTTTCATTCTGTGACTTGCAGTGGCTTTACATTTTCAAATGTTTAATGTTTGTGACTTACTGTTTAGAAATAATTGTTACATCATGCATTTTTAATTTTTAAGAAAAAAATTGAGGCACATACCAAAGTGAAATCTCTACTATTAATTTCACGTGGCTTATTACCTGAAACTAACTGTTTATAAGGCACACTAAGTTTCCTTCAATAGTTCATTAGCCTTTAGAAAAATTTTATTTTAAAAATAAAGGGTGTGTGTGTGTGTGTGTGTGTGTGCGCGCGCGTGTGTGTGTGTTATGGGGAGAGAGAGAAAAAGAGCAAGATAGAGAGGGAGATGTTCTCGCTCTTATCTCATGACTGGTACCACTTTTCATGCATCTGCTCAAGAAAAAAAAAAAACAAAACTAAACTAAAAGTCATCCCTAGGGAACTCTTCCTTTATTACTTCCCCCTCCAATATCCAAGGGAAAATATCCAAGTGAAGTTGCCACATGTTAGCTCCTTATTACACTTGGAAATGCATCCTTTATGCCTTCTCTTTTCCTAAACCCCTGGGTCCCCCATCTGATTACTGCCAGTCTTACTTGCCTTCTGATCAAATTCTCATACAGCTGCCAAAATAATCTTTTTTATATAAGAGTAAGCAAACAACAACAAAAATTCCAAGATGCTCCTCTCTCACCCTCAATGTGATTTGAGTTCCTAATAAATTAATAAATTGCTTTCTTAGATGTTAATCTGAGTTAGTAATCTCTGATTTACTAATTCACCACATGCCCATTCCTTAAAGGTAAATGAAATGCATGGTTATGTCGCACACACTAGCACACTATTCCCAGATGATATAAGCCAGGCTGGTGTGGTCATGGCACACTGCTGCGTGGACTCCCCTACCACGTTCCCCTCTATCTCCTAGCCTTGGCACGTGCTTCTCCTGGATGTGTGGGGGTGTTCCTTCTTCCAGCCAAATCTTAAACTTGTCACTGCTCCATTGGAGCTTCACAGCTGCCTAGCCTGCATTTGCTTGGCTCCTGGCACTAAATGCTATATACTGGCAGCATACTTTTTATCAATTTACTTATTGAGAGACTCCACATTAAGACATTCAAGGAGGGAAATAAGCCTTTTAACTCTGTATCTCCTTTATCTCCTTTCTATATCACATGCCACTATATATCACTATAGCCAGCACAGGTAGATATCAGTGCCTTTTTTCTTTTTAATGTTTATATATTTATTTTTGAGAAAGAGAGAAAGTGAGCACATGACATGTAAGGGAAGGGCAGAGAGAGAGAGGGAGAAAGAGAATCCTAAGCAGGCTCTGTGCCATTAGCACAAAACCCAATCCTGGGCTTGATCCCATGAACCATGAGATTATGATCTGAGCTGAAATCAAGAGTCAGATGCTTAATCCACTGAGCCACCCAAGTGCCCTGGTATCAGTGCCTTTTTATGGAAGGAAAGGAAGAAACGGAGGGAGTAAGGAAGGGGAGAAGGAAGGAAGGAAGGAAGGAAGGAAGGAAGGAAGGAAGAAAGGAAGGAAGGAGAGAAAAAAAGAAGGAATGGAGAAGGTGAGGGGAGGAGGGAGAAAGAAAAAAATATCTTTTAATCGTTAGCATAATTTCACCAATGGCAAGAAGTCACAACGTGGGATAATGAACAAATCAATGAAATAATGTCAGCTATGAATGCACCACCTATCATTTTTCAATTACAATAAATTTGATGCCCACCACCACCCCCATTTGAAGCAACCAAGTGTTATGAAGGAAGCAGTGCCTTGGGGCCATAATGAAGGTGGGAGTGAGCAGCCTACGGGGGAAATGGCAGCTCCTGCCCCCTTAATGCCACACTGTTGAGCATGCTGTTACAGCATTCTGGTAAAACATGACTTAGAAGAGAGGAGGAAGACATTCAGCTTTCAGTTTCTAAGGGGACCGAATAATAAAACACTCAAAAACTTGAAAGTTTATATATAAGTCATAATTAATTGCATTTAACTGCTCATTTAGCTAAATCTGAGCTGTTCTAAGGAAAAAATGCTGTAATCTTTTGGACAAAAGGTACTGGCAGGAACTTCCATAAAAATTGGAGGAGGGACGTGATGGGGGGCGAACAAGCCCAACTTGATGGAAAAATATACTTCTTCACCGGAATCTCTCATGGTCCCTCTCTCCTGAGGGCTGTCCAAGCTCCATTTCGGCTGAATCAATGCCTATGACCCATACTATCGTCAGAGTAAAAAGGCTCAGGTGGATCTGGATTTGAACGCTGGCTACATCTCTGGGTCATGGGTGCTTAACCTCACTGATCCTCAAGTTTCTTATTTGTGAAATTCAGATAATAATTTTCCTTAAGAGGATTAAAGATGAAGGGTATAAGCTTCCTACTTATGTGCTGTTTGTATAATATAGTAGGCACTTGAAAATGGCAGTGGATGTGATGATTTCCTCATCGTTGCCTCTGACCGCAGACTTAACCTAACTCAGTGTGCCCATTGCCTTCCCTTTACTTCTCCAGAATTCACTTTTCTTCCAAGGCATAACTCAAGATTCGTTTTCTTCATTCTAGAGTCGTTCAAATACAACGTATGTGTATTATCTCTAACTGTGATACCCTCTGTTTTCGATATGATTGATGACCATTAGGATATGGTTTATTTTATTATTTAATTGTTCACATTCTGCAAACGTGTCCTTTCATGTCTACAAGGGGATGTGTTTATCATCTGACCTAGATTTTGTTCTTTGAATCTGTGGGCATACCTTGTTATTCCCTTACAAGCACAGCACGGTCCTGGGCCTGTGGAGGGAGAATCATGGTTGACCGTTAGGATATAGAGCTGGCATTGCTTGCAGAATGTTCCCGTACTCAAGACTGCCCTTGTGCACAGATGCCATCCCGTCTTCCTCTCTCCTTCACAGATGACAGCAAACCTCGGCTCAGTAGCAGCCCACCCTCGGCCACCCTGGGCAGTCTGCTGGATGACCAGCACTGGCACTCAGTCCTTATTGAGCGGGTTGGCAAGCAGGTGAACTTCACGGTGGACAAGCACACGCAGCATTTCCGCACCAAGGGTGAGGCCGATGCCCTAGACATCGACTATGAGGTGAGTTGACTCTCCCCGCAGGTCCCCAAGCCCCTTGCTCAGTATCAGTAAAAATTGGCCAACAGAAGAGCAATGGAGAGAATTGCTCAGGCAGCCTTCAGTGGAAGAGTCCGAGGAAGGCATCTGACCCATGGATGTGGGGTACATGCCTTGGCAGTAATGGGGCATTAGCAAATTGTGTGCATTTTAAAATCAGGAAATCTCCTTGTTCACTTTTATAGATGTGTTCTGCTTGTAGCCTTCCTGGATCACTGTGTAGTCTCATAGTTACACTCAGCTGGACTGTTTTCAAAAATCAATTTTGAGAATAGCTGGGGAGATACAGAAATTATACTAATACAATATTATTTGTCAGTAATACTTGGGTTTAAAAAAAGAAAGGTAAACAAAATCCAAAGGAATCTGAAATCCACACGATATGCACTTGTTTTTAACCTTCATTCCTGTGCAAACTTTTGACAATACATGTGGACAGTTGGTTCTTTCTTGCTTTCTTATACAAGAGGCACCATGAAATGCACCAGACTTACAACACAAAGAAGATTGCACAAAATTCTGCAAACTGACAGCCAGCAGTTATCTATCTTGGCTAGTAGTTCAGTTCAATAAGTATTGTGCCCCAGCTGTGTACTGGACTTTGTTTTAAGCAAGCCATCAACATACAGAGATGGCTGAGACAGAGTTCCTGAGTTGGAGAAGCATACAGTCCAGTAGCAGACCCAGACCCAGAGATGAGCTGCTGTGGCATAAGGGAGTAAAACCTACTGGGGGGAGAAGTGAGGGGCATTGCAGGGATACTGGGAAGAGGGTATTTGCCTCAACCTAGGGAGACCTGGAAGGCATCCGGAAAGAGACACTTTTGAGTCTTGAAAGAAGAAGAGCACTAGCCTGATGACGAAGGTTAGAAAGGCAGGCCAGGCCAGGCATGAGATATCACAGTCCAGTATTTATCGGGTTGGAAACAATAGACAGGCAATGGTATGTTGGACCAGCTGATATTGACGCATGAGGGCCAACTGGTAGATTTTTCAGGAATTTTGTGAACTGGATGGCAAACACGGACTTTAAAAATTAAGTTAAATAAACTAATAATTCACTGAAGTATTTTTAAAAGTAATGCATTCATTAATTCCTAATTATTTTACTATGTTATATCAATTTATCCATCTATCCACCAACCTACCTACCTATTCATCTATCTATATGTACTCTTGAGGTTTTTTATATCTGTTGTATTTGTGTGGTAAAAATACTGTAAATTGGGTTTGCTACAGTACATCTCTTCCTAATTTCATATTCAGTGACATCCCTTTGGTAGTTTGAAATCCACCATGGTGAGTATATTTGTGCCAGGGATTTGGGCAAATGCTATAAATTAGGGCTTGGTTTATTGTTATGTATATTGCCTAGACCAGGGATTTGTGAACTACAGCCTGTAGGTCAAGTCTGGCTTGAAGCCTGTTTTCCTGGAGCCTGTGAGTTAAGAATAAAATTTACATTTGTAAAGGATTGTTAAAATTTATTTTAAAAATTAAATAAAAGCGTATGTGACAGAGACTGCATGTGATCACCGATAAATGAATTCAGTGAAAAATCAACAAAAGCATTGTATAAGAATCAATTGGTTACATGGCATTTACAATAAAGGTTATCGTATGTTATTTGCAAATTGTGTCTACATGTTTCTATCAGTAAAATAATCTCATGCTTGTGTAGGCACACATGCACACACACACACACACACACACACATAACATACATGTGTGTGAGCCACACCCTGAACAGCCAGATTTTAAACCTTTATGAACATGCCACGTGAGGCAGGGTATGTTAGAGATCAAACATAAGAATTTGGGAAGACGCAGATGATGATAAGCCATGTGACCTGTGTTAGCGAACTTAAACTGTGGGGGCTAAGGGGCCTCTGAAGGACATTTTGCAGGATTGTGGCTAGTTTTATGTTTTAGACTAGTAATTCTGAATGTTTGTTTCAGGAGTCAGCCCAATTAACATCCCTTGGGGATTTGTTAAAAATAAAATTACTCAGGTCTCACCCAGACCTGCTGATTAGAAACTCCAGAAGAAGGGCTCAAAAATCTGTTTTTAGAAATTGCCCAGGTGACTGTGATGTACGCTACCATTCGAAAACCACTGTTTTAATTTTTTTTAAGTTTATTTATTTATTCTGAGAGAGGGAGAAATGGGGGTGGGGGGTGGGGGAGAGAATCCCAAGGAGGCTCTATCACGTGAACTGCGAGCACATGACCTGAGCTAAAACCAAGAGTTGGGCTCTTAACCAACTGAGCCACCCAAGTGCCCCAGAAAATCACTGTTTCAGAGCAGTTACACTCTAGCTTAGACTTGAAGGCAGGGGATTGTTGGACAGATGGTGGGGATACTCTGTTAAGAGACAATTTCTGTCACCAGTGGGGTACATGCTAGAACAGCAGAGGTGGATATGAATAATTGAAAAATTAGGATCTGACTTATTTTTTTTCAATCACCATCATGAGCTGTAAGAAGGACTTCATCTTTTGATCCTAACTTTAGCTTAGCATACTGTTGATGAGATATGCCATGCATTAAATTCAAAAGAGAATTTGTCCCTTCTTGACTCAGAAAGATAACAGATCTTTTTTTTTTTTTGAGTGGCTGATAACTGGAAATCTATGAATATCAATTATCTTTCTTTGCCAAATTTAAGTAATTGCAAAAAGAGAAAAGAAGAAAGAATACACACAATATTGGAAAATATATCATTCATGAACTTGAGGACAACAGAAAACATAAAATCATCTCTATGTCTTATCATTTCCCCAAATACTTTAATTCTCCTGGCCTGGGAGATGGTTCTAAAATTCTCCCAGTTGCCTGATTTAACATTTATTTTCAAGCCTATGTCCACCTGTCTCTCCTGTGTAGAGAATCTTTATCGGATCACAGCTGAGTAGCATTAAAGTGAATGTCAGCATTTGAGGGAAATGGAATCCAGTGATGTCATTCAATTTATGGAAGTGGAACAGATTTCTTCAGGAAATACCTAAATTTCATGTTGCCTGATAAAAAGTATTTCCTAGGAAAGAAATATCTTGGAGTGTTCCTTTGAAGTAAACTCTGCTTCAGAGAATTCAGGCCCCTGCTGGAGTGCCCAGCTGGCTTGCTCCAGTGACCACATAGGAAAACAGATTGACTGTAATGGCGACCTTAGACATTGGCTATATGAGAACACGGGAGTTATGTGTTGGGAGAAGTCTCTGGAATGACTGGAGCTCTCCAGCTTTTGCAGATTCACCTTAAAGACTGAGGGAGAAAAAGAGCACTAGAATAGGAGTCTTGTGGGTTTTTTAAAAATTTTTTAATGTTTATTTTTGAGAGACAGAGAGAGAGATACAGAGCATTAGCAGGGGAGGTGCAGAGAGAGAGAAGACATAGAATCTGAAGCAGACTCCAGGCTCTGAGCTGTCAGCACAGAGACTGATGTGGGGCTCAAACTCACAGACTGTGTGATCATGACCTGAGCTGAAGTTGGACACTTAACTGACTGAGCCATCCAGATTCCCCAGGAGCCTTGTGTTCCAGTCACCACTTTGCCACTAATTGTGCAAACCCAGAAAATGAAAACTCTTAAGTTACCCAGAAGTAATATTAGCACCCTATTGGCAGGCAAAGAGATGAATAAAATATCTAAGTCTAATGTTTATTTTGTAAGAGTATTATCTATTAATCAGGATCTAGGCTATTGATATTATTTCTGCCATGGGACCCCATGTGCACATATGAGCCCTGGATACCACCAGCCAGCAGGATAACTAAAATCAGCTCCTTGGGCTCCAGTGACCCATTGTCAGAGCACATCCTGCTGCTCTACAGTTATCCCCATTCAAATTTTATACCAAGGTTGAGTATATTATGAAAATCTATGTTCTTCTTAAAATTTTAGCATTAGGAGTTAATAATTGACAAGACAATATGCTAACTATGGTGGCCTTCCTTCCTTCACCTTAGACTACCTTGAGGATATCAACTAATGACATGATGTCTTTCCATGTGGCCCCGTGAAGACTTTTGTTTCACTAAGATGTATGAAGTTGTTTGTTTCTGCTCCTGGCTAGTGCTGAGATCTTCTGTCAAAAGAGAGAGAGAATGAGAGAGAGAGAGAGAGAGAAGCAGAAAGTATATAGATTCTTGTTTCACTTTGGGAAATTTATGCCAGTTTACATCACTCAGCTTATATGATTTTCTCCAAATGCATGTGAGAAAGACTCTAACCATTCACTTCACTTCTGGCCTGGAACAGAAGAATTTTAGGAAAGAGATATTTTTAGGATCTTAGTAAGGGCCCGTTTCTCTGAGATTGTTACAATCCAATAATTCTTTTCCTATCAAGAGTGCTCAGTGACCCTGTTTACATAGCTGTTTTACAAGCACCAGAACTATTAAAAACATAGTTTGGAATTTATGATTTGCATTGTATCATGGCATAAATACCAAAAAGGCATTTTACAAATAAAAAATACATGTATTTAATAAGAATATTTAGTTAAAAAAACTAGATTGAACTAAACCCTCTAAGCAGTTAAAAGCACATATGTGTGTGTGTATATATATATATACACACATATATATATACATATATATATATCTTCAAGTGTAATTTTTATCAAAGTTTCAAAGAAAATAAGAGATATCATTTTTAATCAAGAGTTGTGGGAGGTTCTTTTAAGTCTGACATAAATTTCAGACACCTGGAAATAGAATATATTAAAAATGTTGTCCGTATAAGTGTTTTAAAAACTTCCCTATGACCTTCCATAAAAATACATATATAATGATATCACTCCCTCAATAACTTAGAAAGGTAGTTCAAAATTTAATTAATGGGTAAAAATCTCCCACAAATGATTTTTAATAAATAACTTAAAGAGAAATCAAGAACACGAATATGTAAAAAATTGCTCTCAAATATATGAAAAGATATTCAACAACACCCATTAATAGAAAGGAATGCAAATTCATGCTACAAGTGATATTTTTCCCTTATACTGCAGACACCAAAAACCTTATAATGTTGGCATGGGTATGGAGTAACCAGAGCTATTTCATACATTGTTAGTGGGATGGTAATTAATATTATATCAAAGAAAGAGCAATGTCTTCAAAATTAGAACTGTATGGTCTTCAACCCAACAGTTCTGTTTCTAGCAATGTAACCTACAGTCATAAGCAAATGTGTGCAATGGGACATATGTTAGGAGTTTTTATAGATTGGAAATTCCCCAGAAGTCCATCAAAACAGGGTTAATTAAGAATCGTGCTAAGCCCTGTAGGGAAACATCTCTGCCAGGGTGCCCTGGTGACCTCACACTATCTACGTGGTCCATGCAACCAGAGCTTTGCACAACAGCTGATTTGAGGCTTGGCGGGATGCCTTATGCTCTTTCTGAAACACCAGAGGTTGGAGGCCTGCAATTAGCAGCTTCAAGGCCATATCCCACTCACTGCACCTGCTCCGTGGGAAGCTGTCATGACAGTTTCTTGTTGCCTCCTAGGTTCTGATAAGGCATGAGGCTTTCTGCCATGCACTCGCAGAATAGAGGTGCATCATCTAGAATTGGTGAGCTAAAGTCTAGAATAAGATCTGTAGCAATGAAGAACCGTGTAGCTTATATTGTGGTCATCTGACCCCTTTTTTATCACCTTTTTTTGGTGTGTGGGACAGGTACCATGGGGAACAGCAATGTTTGGACACTCTTGCCTTTGTTGACTCTGTAAGTTACAAACCATCTGAATCTACAAGTGGCTCCTTTGCCTTTACAGTGGGTCAGTCAGGTCTTGGGCTTGGGCTTGCCTTGTTTTGTGTGTGTGTGTTTGACAAAGCCGTACAGAAGCATTATGCAGCCATTAAAAAGAATGAGGCAACCCTATATATTCTGATGGGAACCATCAACAATATGATTAGTTTTTTTTATGTAATTTTATTTATTTTTTAATGTTTATTTATTTTTGAGAGAGAGACAGAGTGTGAGCAGGGGAGGGGCAGAGGGAGAGGGAGACACAGAATCTGAAGCAGGCTACAGGCTCTGAGCTGTCAGTATAGAGCCCGATGTGGGGCTTGAACTCAGGAGTCACGAGTCATGACCTGAGCTGAAGTCAGATGCCCCAAAATAATTTGTTAAAAGAAGAGAAAAATCATTGTGGACTGCAGTGTAAACAGTATCTGTGTTTAAAATTAGAAAGAAAATATGGACTTGACAGCAGACTTCATATAGACAGAAACCATTGGGAGAGACTAAGGAGACGGGCAAGATGGAAATTAAGATAATGGGGTCAATGAAGATGGAAACCTTAGCTTTTCCCTGCCTACTTTAAAAAAATGCTTTGAATTTTGTACTACATGCGGAAGTATTTTAAGGAGAAACTGAGATGATAGAAAGAATATATGACTTAAAAGGTTTCTTTTGCTACTAAACTTACAACCTCTGATTTATGTTTATTAATAGTTTTTTTAAAGCAATTACCACTTCAGAATATGTTATTAAATTTACTTATTTTAAAGGTTTATTTAAAATTTTTTTAATGCTTATTTATTTTTGAGACAGAGAGAGACAGAGCATGAACGGGGGAGGGTCAGAGAGAGGGAGACAGAGAATCTGAAGCAGGCTCCAGGCTCCAAGGTGTCAGCACACAGCCCAACGCGGGCTCAAACTCACGGACTGTGACATCATGACCTGAGCCAAAGTCGGATGCTTAACCAACTGAGCCACCCAGGCGCTCCTTAAAGGTTTATTTTTAAAGTTTGTTTATTTATTTTGAGGGAGAGAGAGGGAGCACATGCATGAGGGGTGGGAACAGAGAGAGAGGGAGAGAGAGAATCCCAAGAAAACTCCACACTGCTAGTGCAGAGCTTGATGTGATGCAGGGCTTGATCTCACACATGGTGAGATCATGACCTGAGCCAAAACCAAGAGTTAGACGCTAAACCAACTGAGCCACCCAGGAGCCCCTCAATTTACTTATTTTAAATTGCCTCTCAACATCCCTGTCCTAGTTGTAGAATTCAAGCTTATCATAAAAGTTGACTTTTTTTTTTACTTTCATTTATTTATTTTTAATTTTTTTAAACATTTATTTATTATTAAAATACAGAGAGAGTCAGAGCGTTAGCAGGGGAGAGGCAGAGGGAGAGGGAGACACAGAATCTGAAGCAGGCTCCAGGCTCTGAGCTGTCAGCACAGAGCCCAACACGGGGCTCGAACTCACAAACCGCAAGATCATGACCTGAGCCGAAGTCGGACGCTTAACCGACTGAGCCACCGAAGCGCCCCTCATTTATTTTCATAGAAATGTGCCTGGTACATAATATACACTCTATAAATATGGGCTGACTAAATGAAGGAAGCTTCCTTCTGTATTTATAAAAGGTAATATTTCCTGCCCAACTTTTGTTCCGGTGAGAAGTTCCTTCTAGGTCTGCCATGTTTGAAGGCCACCACCCTTGCTTTAGCTTGACATTGCCTGAAGGACACTTCTCTTAGAACTCAGGCATGATTTGGGGCGCCTGGGTGGCTCAGTCGGTTAAGCGGCCAACTTCGGCTCAGGTCATGATTTCGCGGTCCGTGTGTTCGAGGCCTGCGTCCGGCTCTGGGCTGACAGCTCAGAGCCTGGAGCCTGCTTCGGATTCTGTGTCTCCCTCTCTCTGATCCTCCCCCGTTCATGCTCTGTCTCTCCCTGTCTCAAAAATAAATAAACGTTAATAAAAAAATTTAAAAAAAAAGAACTCGGGCATGATTCAAGGACTGGCCAGAAATAATGCAACTACTTATTTAGTGATCAGAATAACCACGGATCACCAAGGAAACGGTTTTCCAGATCACATGGCGGCGTAATCGATCCTTTTCTTTCTTTGGAAACTCAGTTGCAAGGCTAAAGTAGAGGGCCTATGTGGAAAAAAATAAATGAAAGAAAATAAGGAAAAAGATAATGAGTAAATGCAAAGTGGAAATAAAGAGGAGGAAAGTGGGAGGAATAAAAAAAAAGAAAAGAAATACTATTTTGTGTGGTATTTTGTGATTTTGTTTTACCCCTAAAGCAGCCTTGTGAGGGAAATTATTATGGCTTATATCACAAACGTAAAACCAAGACAAGAGAGATGGATAACCCACCCACCCCATCCCTATCCCCCAATAACCACTGTGTAACAGAAATAAGACTTGAGCTCAGACCTGTGTAACTGTTCAACTGGAGACCCTTCTAATGACCAGACATTCTCCCAAGGATGGATGATCCCTCAATATATGAGCGTAGCCTCTCGTCCTTCTCCTGGCCTCTGCATGTGTACAAGACTTGAAGCCACAGTAATTGCTTCCATTTTTCTTTCTACTTTAAAATTTGAGATTGTTGTGATTCGTGGACTTGATAATTTTATGTTTCCCCACATTTTATAATAGCAAACTGGAATATTAAAACTTCTCTTCTCTTCCATGTATATTAAAAGTGAACTAATTGTGTTGAACATGGTGGAGGGAGTATTTCAATACTAGCATTAAAAAAAAAAAACAACTCACAAAAATCTTTGTTTTCATTGACATGAGCTAAAAGAACAAGTGAAAAATTCCTTCCTATTTTATTTTAACTGCTATTGGGGTGGGGGATGTAACAGGTTTCAGTTATCTGATAAGACGTCTTGAGCCTGGCTGAATTATTATAACCATCAATAAAATATTATAGAATTAGCCATGCCACAGTTGAATATGTGTATAGCCCAAAAGAAGAGTACTAATGGAGGTCCACATACCATGAGTTTACATATTTAAAGGGTTACAAATAAGCTAACAAGCTGTTGAATAAAATATGTTCTAGTCTCCTGCTTTGATGAATGTAACTTACCTGGTACATCCCATATGTTCAAGCCCTGTCTACAGTGGAAACAGTTGCCCCTTGGCCACTGCTCAGACCTATGCATCCATGGTCCATCCTCAGGATGGCAGATGAGGAGAGAACCATTCAGGCCCACAAGGCACTTTCAGAACTGTTTTGGCAGGAAGCTCTGGGTTGCTGTGTAAGGAGATTGTGTTTTATAAGGGTGGTAGCAGTTTTCCATAGTTGTTTCCCCTTGGCTCCCCCATGAGGCAGGAATGGTCAAGTGGGGCCCACCTGGGTTCTGGCTCCACAGCAGGAGCCCGTTTTGCCTGGGTGTATGGGGGATACTGCAGTTAGGATTTTTTTTTTTTTTCAAAAATTTTTTTTTTCAACGTTTATTTATTTTTGGGACAGAGAGAGACAGAGCATGAATGGGCAAGGGGCAGAGAGAGAGGGAGACACAGAATCGGAAACAGGCTCCAGGTTCTGAGCCATCAGCCCAGAGCCCGACGCGGGGCTCGAACTCACGGACCGCGAGATCGTGACCTGGCTGAAGTCGGACGCTTAACCGACTGCGCCACCCAGGCGCCCCATGCAGTTAGGATTTTTAATGAGCTCCTTGTTTGAATGCAGAAACATACATGATTTAACCCACTGTCCAAAACCTAAGGTAAAAATATTGTTAAGTTCACTCAGACAGAACAAGTTATAAATATGTGTTGAACCAATTGGGCTGTGTCAGCACCTGACGTCTATGAGTCTGTAAAAAGATGCTTATTTAGAGACAGGAACCATAGGCTAGCAATTGACAAAAGTCGGGCCAAGAGCAACACTAAAGATACTACTGGAAAAAGAATAAATAAATAAAGGTGGCTGGACTCTAGCCGCTGGTGCAAAACATGCTCATAGATTGAGGACATAGGGTTGCTCCAGCAGAGGAAATAGGGAGAACTGATTTATGCTGTTGAGGAAACTGATGGTTTCTGCTGCAATAATTGTACATCACCTCTTCTTTTCTCCCCCTCAGGGAGACTGCAGGCATCCTACCAACAGTGTATATAACACAGTTGCCCAGGATTAAGGAGGTCCAGAGGGCATGAGACTTTCAGTTTTAAAAATGGGAAAGTTTCTGGAAACCCAGGGCAAGATGTTGACCTGAACCTGGGGCCTGATTTACTAGGAGGGCCACTCTATGGAACCAGCAGTAGCAAAAGCGATAGGGGAGGTAGTGTGTGCAGTGCATAAGAGATGGGGTTCTGGATCGAAGCGCTTGACATTCCAACTCCACCTCTTGGCTGTAAGGCCTCAGTCAAGATGCTAAAGCTCTGTGTGCCATCATTTTCTTCATCATTAGTCTGGAGCAGAGAACAATACCCAACTCAAAAGTCAGAAGTAAAATAATGGAAGTAAACTCTAAGCCTAGTGCCCAATGTGCAAAATGAATCAATGCATGCCACTGTTGGTATTATTAGAACAAAAACTTATCCAAGAGAGAGTTCTGAGGCCAAATCCAACTGACACATACAGAGCAAAGTTGGGCTTGGGTTCAAAGGCAAAGCCAGAGCAAGGTAAATGTGGACCTGGAGTGTTAGGCAGGAGGCACAGGCACAAACAAGGCACTTTGTATGACGAGGGGGACTGGTGAAATCAAGGCTCCCTTGTACTCAATGCAAGTCTGTGTCTGGGTCAGAGATTACTCGCTTTGTGTCCCCAGGAACACAGACATAGAACATTTCTTGTGCAGAAATGAGGGGACACTGGGAATTTATAAAAGACTAGATTATGGAAACAATAAAGAAGAGGTAATTCTTGATGAACATATAACCTTTTATATCCTCTCATTTGTGACCCTAAAGTAGTGACAAAAATAAGACATCATATATACAGTATGCCTTTTAAAGAGATCAAACATTCCAGAAAAGTTACAAACTGAGTCATCAATCAAGTCACATAGTAGAGAAAAAGCCCTAAGATGGTGACCTTGGAAAGATTTTGGTCTGCTATTATCTCATGTGGCCAGTTTGGTATTTTTCTTTTTTTAACTATTTAAATTCAGGCTACTGTTTAAAAATCAAAAGATTTCATGGGAAAATTGGCGTTTTGGGTCTCATTTCAAATGGCAGAAACTCGGGGCGCCTGGGTGGCGCAGTCAGTTAAGCGTCCGACTTCAGCCAGGTCACGATCTCGCGGTCCGTGAGTTCGAGCCCCGCGTCGGGCTCTGGGCTGATGGCTCAGAGCCTGGAGCCTGTTTCTGATTCTGTGTCTCCCTCTCTCTCTGCCCCTCCCCCGTTCATGCTCTGTCTCTCTCTGTCCTAAAAATAAATAAACGTTGAAAAAAAAAATTAAAAAAAAAATGGCAGAAACTCATAACCTTTGAGAACATTCCAAAAGTCAGTGATGGGCTCTTCCTGCATAAGTGCCACGGACTCTACCCATGGTTCACCAAGCACCAAGCCAGTAGCCATCAACTTGACCCATGGTTCACCAAGCACCAAACCAGTGCAAGTTGTAATGGTTGAAAATGAAGACAGCTGTTTGAATCTATTTTCATCCACTCTCTGTTAAAAAGTGGACTATCAGAGCAAAAGCGAGACAAACATTCACAAACTGGAAACTTCAAAAGTACCAGAAATCTCAGTCTGACAGAAAAAGGAATCTTCCAAGCAGGAAGACTCTCAAATTTAAACTGGGCCAGGGAAAAAGCCAATAAAGAGGAGTTAACTCAATGCCATAGAAGTAACATCAAAGATTTAAAAAGAGAAGCAAACCCCAGACAAACAAGTGGACTGAGATCAAAGGAAGAGAGAGTGGCAGATTCTGGACCTCATACATTTAACATCAAAGCAGGTTTTCTTCTGGGACTCATCCAGTTGAAGCCCACCTGTGACACCAGCAAGCCCATCAGGTAACCAGATGGACTATGTTGCCCAAGACACTGAGACTATGAGTGGAACTTTACAATCGAACCCCCGGTTTTGTTGCCCAATAAGATCAATGAAAGGCACAGTATGCAATTTGGCAGGAACAAACAAACAAGAAAAGTAAGCAAAGAAAGGGGCTAGATTGACCAAAGCAAAAGAACATCGTAAGGCAAAATCAGTTTTTAAAGTAAATCGCTAGTGTTCTTTTTTTGAAGCAATTCAACAAATATTTGTTGGATTTATTAGGTTTGAATCCTACCTCTTGCATTAAATATTCAAAAATGAGTGAGATATTGTCTGTGTCCTTGAGAAATGTTTTTAGAGAGATGATTCCAAAACATTCAGCTAATATTTATTCAGCATCCATTATATATCAGGCATCATTTCAAGTGCTTGGAATATTGGAAGATGTCAGAGAAAAAACAAAGACACTACCCTCATAATGCTTGCATTTTATCAGGAGAATCAAACCATAAGCAGTAAATATAACAAGTAAATTACATAGTGAGTAAGATGACACATGCAAAAATATATGTAGGTAATAGATTGGAAGTTCAAAGACAGACAGAAACAGGTTACAGTTTTGAATATGTTGTTCAGGGTGGGCATCACTGAGATGCTGTTAATTGAACAAATATTTTTTAAAAATGTGATTTTGTCAAAGGCTATTTGGAAAGAACTGGTTCAGGGTATCTTGTCCCCTTACACTGTAACAATTATATAGTGTTATGAGCCCATGAACTAATAGAAGCTGGTTTCCAGCTCTGCGATCCATATACTGAAGACCTTTGGGCAACATCATACAGATGATGCTCTCTGAAATATAATCTCTGTTCAGTATCATCAGTATCTGCCCCAAGGTGGAATATGCCAGAGTCTGAATGGACAGGAAGGATCATATCATAAGAATCCTGCACAATGAAATTAGTGAATGAAGAGGTTCATAGCGTACAGCAAGGTTTGGCTTGAAAGCAAAGATTAATTTAAGGAGACTCATTAAAGTTTAAAGGAAATATATGGGCAATTGTAAACATAATAATGATATGTGGGGCAATAAAAATAATAGTTTGTACAACACATATATTTAAGGAACTGAAAAAAATTAGAATAGAAATTTCGGAAATCAAAAAAAGAAATAAATCAAAAACAATACTTTTTAGAATGATGACTGAATTTAAAAATGTAGAACATGACCCTGAGAAGATATCCTCCCTACCTGTAGAACAAATGATAACAGATTTTTAATTACTATTCTTATAATACTATATAATTACTAGTCTTCCTAATTTGAAAACAAATGAAAATAGTCAGTGACCATAAAATTCTAGCAAGACATATCTCTATTTTTCTTTTTCCACTCAATATAAATGGAAAACTAGAACTGACCAATAAGCCTTTTTAAAGGAGAACACAATGTATTTAGTTCCAGTGTTCTGAAAATCTAAAAACCAGAAGGAGCTTCTATAGGATGTTGGGGGAAAGTTAGTCTGTTTATTAATTCAAAACAAAAGTCACTCTCTTGAATTGCTATTGAATAAAATATCAATATAGATTATCACAACCTTTAGACTGAAAAATATTAAAGGAATTACTGTCCATATAGATTTCATTCAGAAATTGTTGAATCTAATGCCACAAAATGACAGTTTGGAAGAACTTCTTAACTGAGAAGTTTCTTCAGTATGAACGACACTGATAACAGTAAGCATTTATGCCAGGATCTGTTCTTAACCCTTCAGGTATAGGAAAGCTTTTAATTCTCACAACACCCAGTCACATTAAGTTGTTTATGTGACAGAAGTATCATCATTACCCTCATTTCATTTTGTATATGAGGATCATGAATCAAATAGAAGTTGTGTCTTTTTCCCAAGGTCCCACAGAAAGTACGAAACAGATATGGGCTTGAATCCAGCCAGAGAAGTTCCTGAAGCAGTGCCTTTAAACGCTTGGCTGTGAAAAGGGAGATGAACACTGATATAATTTATACATTTATGCAATTTCCTGACAAATTGCTACATAATACCTTAAAAAGGAATTTCAAACTGGAAAAAGTAGGAAGACTTATTAATAATAATCATTATTATAGTTTAAGTAAACAAAATTAGAGCAAGTTGGGGCTGAAGAAAAAACACAAAACAAAACAATCTGTGCTTCATAGAAAGTAATCCAGGGGCACCTGCATTGCTCAGTTGGCTAAGTTTCCGATTCTTGGTTGCAGCTCCAGTCATGATCTCAAGGTTTTGGGGGTTCTTCCATCAACTGATGAATGGATAAAGAAATTGTGGTTTATATACACAATGGAATACTACTTGGCAATGAGAAAGAATGAAATATGGCCCTTTCTAGCAACGTGGATGGAACTGGAGAGTGTTATGCTAAGTGAAATAATCCATACAGAGAAAGACAGATACCATATGTTTTCAATCTTATGTGGATTCTGAGAAACTTAACAGAAACCCATGGGGGAGGGGAAGGAAAAAAAAAAAAAAAGAGGTTAGAGTAGGAGAGAGCCAAACCATAAGAGACTTTTAAAAACTGAGAATAAACTGAAGGTTGATTGGGGGTGGGAGGGTGGGGAGGGTGGGTGATGGACATTGAGGAGGGCACCTGTTGGGATGAGCACTGGGTGTTGTATGGAAACCAATTGGACAATAAATTTCACATTAAAAAAATGGTTTTGTGGGTTCAAGCCCCCTATTGGGCTCTGTTCTGGTGATGTGGAGCTTGCTTGGGATTCTCTCTCTCCTTCTCTCTGTCCCTCCCCCACTTGCACTGTCTGTCTCTCTCGAAACAAATAAACTTAGAAAAGTTAAAAATTAATAAAAAGAAACTGATTCAAAGCCATTGTTTGAGAAGCTAGGTGATCTTAGTGACTGTCTTCCAAGTCAGCTTCATAAAACAGTAACCACTGCAGAGTCTATATAGCAAAAATGTGTATAAACACAAAAATGTGTATAAACAATAAAAAAAAGAAACAAAATAGAATAAAGCAATGTAGATAATATTTGTAATTACAGCAATAAATTTAAAAATTATCTACAATTCCACAGGGGGTAAGTAGTCTCATACTGCTTTAATAAACAAACACCATACATATGTGGTTTACAAGAAACACACTTATTGTAGAAATAAAAGTGTTTTTTTGTTTTTTTTTTATAAAAATTTGGAATCGGGGACAAAGATACACCACATAAATTTATAGAAAAAGCAGGGTTGGAAAAAATAATACCACTGAAAGTAAAATTAACATCAGAAGATAAAGGCTGTCATAAAATAATAATCATTATGGTCCTTATTTAAAAACACCTATACTGGGGTGCCTGAGTGGCTCATTCTGTTGAGTGTCCAAGTGTTGATTTCATCTCAGGTCATGACCCTGTGGTTTGTGGGTTCAAACCTCATGTCAAGCTCTGCACTGACAGGGTGAAGGCTGTTTGGGATTCTCTCTTTCTCTCTGTCTACCCTTCCCCCATTTATTGTCTCTCTCTCTCTCTCTCTCTCTCTCTCTCTCTCTCTCTAATAAATAATTAAGCAAACATTAAAAAATACCCACTTACGCTAGGCAGATGTATGTATCAAGTAAAATATCAAATACAAAACTTTAAAAAAAACTATCTGTTCCTACTATTTAGATATTTGTTAACACTACCCTTACATGAGCTGCCCATGTGGCAGTTCCAGGATAGATGCCCAAGAGCCAGATTAAAGGAAGTGATCATTAGTTTTCCAGTTCTGCTGCCAGATGAATGAACTAATGGGCAGCATTAAAGGAGAAAAGTCAGTGTTGTGAACTTGGGTGACAGTCAATCAGATGCCAGCTGAAGTAAGCAGAATAGTTTGAGAATGATCAATATTCATTTTTTGCAAATAATAGTCAAATAATTTGGCCATCTCAGGTCATGAAGAAGAGTGAACTTAGTGTGAATGGCTTGATGGACAGAAACATTGTCCAGAATAATATTTTAATTTTTATTCTCACAGTTTTGGTAAACCAGATAAAAATATGAATGTAAATGATCTGAGGAACAGAATTATTAATGCAGAATTAATAAACACATACCAAGTACAGCCTACAAGGGTTTATGAAGTATTTATATAAAATCAATACTATATGTGTAGGAAGGAATCAATATATGAAGCAAATTTTTCCATTCTAACTTACAACAAACAATAATTCAATAGTATAATTATAATCCCAAATTTTCAGCTACCTGAAAAATTTGAAAATATAAGAGGTCAAAAAATGTACACTGACACTCAAATGTGCAGAAACATCGTTTTGTTTCTTCTCCCCAACTGAATTTGACATGCTTATCAGCCCCTGCTTCCCTTGATGGCAGAAAAATCCAACCCGGATGATAAATGATAACTAGTTAATGCCTGCTTAAGACTTAGTGCACTGTGTAAGTATTGGGTTATATTGATGTTTTCTTTCTTTTTTTAATTTTTTTCAACGTTTATTTATTTTTTGGGACAGAGAAAGACAGAGCATGAACGGGGAAGGGGCAGAGAGAGAGGGAGACACAGAATCGGAAACAGGCTCCAGGCTCTGAGCCATCAGCCCAGAGCCTGACGCGGGGCTCGAACTCACGGACCGTGAGATCGTGACCTGGCTGAAGTCGGATGCTTAACCGACTGCGCCACCCAGGTGCCCCTATATTGATGTTTTCTATTTCCTCTTCTTCTTCCCTTTTCCCTGGGCAGATCACTGGCTGGGGTGGGGGAGGGGGGCTGTGTATTTTCCAGCATTAGAGGCAGTATGGGCTAAAGGGTTGGGTTCTACGGTTGCTGTCCATGGTACTGGCAATGGGCTCATGCTTTGAGGTCTGGTCACTTGGCCTCTCCCAGACCTCCAGGTCCAACCACCATCCTCAGTCTATCCATATCCCCCAACCTGTGAGACCCTCAGCAGCCTACCTCACACTATACTAGAATAACCAGGTCGTGGTGAAGAACCCTCACACCTTTCTGTATTATTTCCCTCAGCCATTGATAGTCTGTCTCCCTTCTGGCAAAGTTTGCTCTGGGTCCCTGCTGAACTAGAGGCATCTCTAATAGACTTTAGCCATCACTGTTGGGAATGAGGGGGGGGAGATACCTCTGTGCTTTCCAAAATCCATCTTGTGATCAATATGACTGTCCCCCAGGCCTCAGCAGGTTTCAATCTTGAAGAGAATCAAAGAACAGGGCCTACACTGATTTCTAACTATACTCTTGTCTCTTGTCTTTACCAGATTTCTCCAAAAATCCCCCACCCAGGCTATAAACAGCTTTTGCTGTCCTTAGTGTGATTGGAAATTACAATTTTATAGTAGATAGTACACTCTATATTACTTGACTTCTAAAATAAATTTCTCTACCCCAAATCTTTCAAACACTAATTTTTTTTCTACTTAAAAAAGTGTTTTTTTCCTCTTTCTCTCTTTTTCAAGTATTTCCTGTAATTCTTATTTTCCTAAATCACAACTGAGTGAAGTAGAGCGTTAAAAACATTTTTACAAATTGAGGAAGGTGGCCAACATTTAAAAAAGTATCATTATATGTTTTAAATTATAAAAATGAGTAAGAACTTATGTCCACACAAAAACCTGCACATGAATGTTTATAGCAGCTTTATTCGTAGTTGCCAAAACTTAGAAGCAACCAAGATGTCCTTTAGTAGGTGAATGGATAAATAAACTATGGTAGATCCAGATGGAATATATTCAGCAGTAAAGAGAAATGAGCTATCAAGCCATGAAAAGGCATGGAAGAACTTTAAATCCATATTATGAATTGAAATAACCCAATCTGTGAAGGCTACATACTGTATGATTCCAATAGTATGCCATTCTGGGAAGGGAAAAACTTCAGAGGCAGTAAAAACATCAATGGTTGCCAAGGGTTGTAGTTGGGGGGCACGGGAGAGGGATGAATTGGCAGAGGACAGAGGTTTTTTTTAGTGCAGTGAAACTATTCTATATGATACTGTAATGGTGGATACATGGCATTATACATTTGTCCAAACCCAAAGAATGTACAACACCAAGGGTGAACTTGAGTGATCATAATGTGAGGTTCACCAGTTAAGACAAATGTACCATTCTGGTGAAGCATGTTGACAATGAAAGAGGCTATGTATGGGTGAGGACAGAGGGTAGATGGAAACCTCTGTACCTTTCTCTCAGTTCCATTGTGGACCTAAACTGCTCAGCACCCAAAAAAAATGTATTTACAAAAAATAATTAAAAATGACAAATATTCCATTTAGTTCTTACGTTATAAATTTGACTTATGGAAACAATGTAGAAAACAGAAATGGATCTTTTTTAATGTAACTGATTCAAATTAAAAATATTTGAATACTGCAACAAATCAAGAAGGAAGATTTTATACAAGTTATCAAAGAAAGAATTGCACAAAATATTTGTGAACTGAACAATTTCATTGGTGTTTTAAGTTTTCCACAGTATTTCCCAAGATTTATGAGCCATTCTTAAATAGAGTCAAAGATAACATTCCCATAGTTTTTCTCAGAGACAAATCTAGGCTTGATCTAAATACTTGACAAAAGATGAAAATTAGAGCACAAACTGATTTATTATTTAAAGTATGAGCACGTGTATTTCAGGGCAAATGAAGCACATGTGTGGTTCAATCAAAGAGCCTATTAATTTATGATCTATTAATATAATTGAACCTATCAGGAGTTTCAATATAATACCCTGTATTCTTATTTTATGGGGATTTCTTAAAAACCAATGGATAAAACATCATTCATTTCTCAGTTTGAATAAACAAATGAGCTAATAAATGATTTATGTGTAAAATAGGAGTAGAAAGATATCTCTTTAATGTGATGTGCTGCCAGAATCAGTATAGTATATACTCAGGAAATACATAAAAATTACTGTTTTGTTTTTGCAAAGTTCTATATCATGAATTTAATAAGTTTTTACAAAGACAGTGCAACAAGAGAAACATGTATAAAAATTGGCTCGAGGGTTACCTAGTTGGGTCAATCTGTTAAGCTCCCAACTCTTGATCTCAGCTCAGGTCATGATCTCATGGTTTGTGAGTTTGAGCCCCTTGTCGGGCTCTGTGCTGACAGCTCAGAGCCTGGAGCCCGCTTCGGATTCTGTGTCTCCCTCTCTCTCTGCCTCTCCCTCGCTCATGCTGTGTCTCTTCCTCTCTCAAAAATAAATAAACATTAAAAAATGTATTTAAAAAAAGCAACTTGTATTTTACTGGAAGAAAGTGGTAAAAACTAATAATAATGCAAAAACTAATATCTCATGTTCTTCCCAGAGACAGCCATAATTAACAGTTCAGTGCATTTCCTCCAAGTTTATACTGTAAGAACAATTTTTGTTGTTGACATCATACATTATACCCAATTATAACTTGCATTTTTCAATCAATATTATGTTCATTTGCCATTTTATCACATGTTCAGTAAACACCAATATTGACAACTAAGTAACCTTCTATCATACTAATTCTTTATCATTTCCTTTAAAGAAACTGTATGGCATATTTACATTATTTCCTATCTTTCATTTTTATAGAAAATAATTTGGATATAATCATGTACATAGGCTCTTTTGCCGTACGATGCAGGCTTTTAAACTAGGTCTCCCTCCGGGTGAATTGAGGTATATTATGTTTGTCCCTTGGCTTTCATTTGGCCATACTATCTCAGATGTTTGGACCAGAGATAAATATAACGTTGTTGATTTTCTTTTATTTTTTTCACCTTCTATAAATTATTGTTTTATTTGGTATTAAAAAGGTTCAGAAAGGAAGTGAAATAGTTTTGTAAAATAAGCCCTTAAAAAGCAAGCAATTATAGTTATTTTTATGTGGGCTAATCAGTATCCTTTTAAATGTGCAATCAAGTGGCATCTATAATTATTTGAGCCACTTGGCTCACACATACAATTGAAACTACTAAAATTCACTCTCTTTTCTTTCCTACTCCTTCAGGGCTTATAACTAAGAGTTGATTTTTTTTCTCTCTCTCTCTTCATAAAGCTTAGTTTTGGAGGAATTCCAGTACCAGGAAAACCTGGAACCTTTTTAAAGAAAAACTTCCACGGATGTATTGAAAACCTTTACTACAACGGAGTAAACATAATTGACCTGGCTAAAAGACGAAAGCATCAGATCTACACGGTGGTAAGTTAACATCTTTCTCAGTGTGGTGATTTCTAACATGTTGGAGTAAGTCTTTCTTCCATCCTGAACCTCTTTATAATGTGTTTATATTACACACTTTGAGGTCCTATCAGCCTCCCAAGTGAAACTGGGGAGCAACAGAAAATGCAGGAATCGAGTCAGTGTGAATAACGTTATGAGGAGTAACAAAGCATGAGAGGCACCTGAAGAATTCTATTTTCCTGTCCAGCTGTGGGTAGTGTTTGCAGCTTCCTCTGTGTTAACATAAATGTCTTTATTATCTCTGTGAAATGCAACAGTAGAACCACAGATTCTGTTAAATTCTATAGCTTGAGAGTTATGTATTTCTCTACTTATCATTTGTATTAAAATTTTGAATGAGGGCTTAAACCTTTGTCTTTGAGATTTCCTCTGATGAATTTATCATGCTAGCAAGTTATATAATTTTCTAATTAATTAACTAATATTTATCTTCCCCAATAGACTACAAGTTTCGTGAGTGTCAGACCTGTCTCTTTCTTGTTCACCACTGCATTCCCAATACTAGCAGACTGCCTTGTATATAGTAGGTGCTCAATAATGGTGTTGATATTTACAACTATATTTGTGGATTGGTTTATTTCTCTCTGTTTTTATTTCATATATTTTGTATCCCTGTTGTTTAGTACATGCACAGCTAGGATTGCTATGTCTCCCTGGCGGATTGGCCATTTTGTCATTACATAATGTTCTTCTCTGTCTGTGATTGTTTTATTTTCTCTGAAGTCTACTTTATCTGATATTAATATAAACACTCTTCAGTGTTTTTGATTAACATTTATATGAAATGTCATTTTTTTCATTTGCATACATTTAACCAGCCTATATCACATATTTGAAGCGATTTTCTTGTAGACAGTAAATAGTACAGTTATTTTTAAATCCACTTCATCAATCTCTTTTAATCGGTGTATTTAAACCATTTACATGTAATGATAATTATTGGTGTGTTGGTGCTCAAATGCCTGTTTATTTTTTGTTTTCTGTTTGTTACCTCCATTTTTTATTTCTCTTTTTCTCTCCACCTTCCTGTGTTTTTCTTGAATGACTTTTAGAATTTTGTTTTGATTTATGTAGTGTTTGAATGCATCTCTGTGTATACTTTTCGCTGGTAGTTTCTTTAGGTATTATAAATATGCATCTTATGACAGTTTACTGGTATTTCACCAATTTAAGTGGAGCTTGTAAATCTTACCTACCTTTATATTCTTTTACCTTTTCCTGTTTATTATATAATTCTCTTAATTATTATTTCCTATCTATATAATTGGAATCATAATAAGTGTTATTTTGCTTCAACTGCCAAACCTAATTTAGAAATCCTCAAAAGAAGAAGAAAAATCTGTTTTACTATTTTTGCTTACTGTTGTTCTTTATTCCTTCCTGAATTTTCCAGATTTCTTCTTTTATCATCTCATTTCTGTTTAAAAAAATCATTTTTTGCCATTTTTCAAGGTGTATGCTCATGACAAATTCTTAGTTTTCCCTCAATCTATAATGTGTTGGTAGCTATTCCATCCTTGAAAGATATGTTCTTTGTGTATAAGACTTTGGGTTGAATGCTGTTTTCTTTCAGGCCTTGAGAATGGAGCCACTTCCTTCTGGCTTCAATGGTTTCTGGTGAAAAATCCACCATTAGTAAAAAATTTTGCCCCATAGTTAAGCTGTCATTTCTCTTTCAGTGCTTTCAAGATCTTTGCTTTGTCTTTAGTTTTTGCGAGTTTGACCATTATGTATTGTGTGATTTCCTTAGGTTTACCCTGTTTGGATTTCATTCTGTCTCCTGAATCGGTGGCCTCTTGTCTGTCACTAAATTTGGGAAATATTTTGCCTTTTATTTGAGTATTTTCTAGTCCTCTATTTCTCTTCTCCTTTCTGAATGTCACAAATATGAATGCTGGATCTTTTACTACAATTCCACAGGTCCCTAATCCTCTGTTCATATTTTTTTTTTCTTAGCTCTTGTCTTGTGTTCAAACTGGGTAATTTCCATGGTCATATCTTCAAGTTCACTAATTCCTTCCTCATTCCCTTCATTCTGTTACTGCACATATTTGTTAATTATTTTTATCTCTGTTACTATATTTTTCAGTTCTAAATTTTTCATTTGTCTTTATTTTCTGTTTCCTTGCTACGACTTTCTGTGTTTTACTGGATATTTATATTTTCTTACTTGTCTCAAATATCTAATTGTTACTTGGAGGAGTTTTATTATAATGTCTGCTTAAAAATACCTGTCATGTAATTCTAACATTATTTTTTCTCATCTCAGTGCTGGCATCTGTTGATTGTCTTTTTCATTCAATTTGATGTCTTCCTGTTTCTTGGTGTGACAAGAGATTTTTTTTTTTTATTTTAACCTGGACATTTTAGAGATTATACTATGATGAATTGTATTTAAACCTGCTCTATTAGCTGTCTTCCTCTGACAATATTGCAGTAGTGGAGAGGGAGATATTACCTTCACTCTGCTAGGTGAGGGTAGAGTCCAGATTTTCCACTCAGCACCCATTGACTCTTAAGGGTAAGGTGGAGAGGGATGAAAGTTCCAGCTCTCCACTAACACTTAAGTGATAGCTCTCCCTGGCTGGGGTATATATGAAAGCCTCATTACTATTCTTCATGGCACATCCCTTAACATTACAATGTGTATGTGTGTGTGTGTGTGCGCGCCCTTCTTATTACTAGACTGTGATAAATGTCATGACTCTGCACTAAGACGTCTTCTACACCATCCCTACAGCGGATGGGTACAGTTCCTCTAACTGCTGAGTGGGGGTAGACAGTCCCAAGTTCTACCCCACATGTGGTTTCAGTTGATACTACAGGTAGAGGCTTGCTACTCTCTGACAAGGCTTAAAGTCCCAGCTTCCTAATCAGTCTTCTTTGACACAGCCTTGGCCAGGAATTTTGACATCTTGTTGCAGCATGAATGAATGGAAATAGGGCCACAGTTTTTCTGTGGTGTTTGGCTGGCATAGAGCAATTATTGTCTGAAGACATTCTGTCTTACTCTGCCGTTCCTTTCCTTGTTCTTTGATTATAGAGAGCAAACTTCTAATTGGGATTCACTTTTGATCTGCACCAGTTTGTCTCTCCAGGTTGCTGACTGCTTCAGCAACAAGTCTTAGATGTAAATAGGCAAAAAACAAAAATCTGGGGGAACTTTCACTGTTGTTCTGTGGGTCTCAAGATCCTTATGCATGCTTTCTTCTCTCAACCATTCAGAGTCTTCTTAGGTTTGTTTCATACATAATGTCTGGCAGTTTTTATTTGTACTTAGTAGGAGAAATAGAGAAAATTATACTACTCCATTTTTCCAGAAGTGGAAGTCCTTTAAACTGATACTCCTAAAACCCATGACAAGAGTAGGCCACTGTATCATAGACAGGCCAAACCTGATTCTCTTTGTGATCTGGCTAGTGGACTATCTGGAAAACCCATAGGTCTTAAATGACCTTGATGTTTATTTTCCCCTTGATAAGTATACCTTATAATGAATATTGTATTTCATTTGGGTTTTTGGATTTAGTACAGGTAGTACATTTTGTTTTTTTGTTTGTTTTTGTTTTATTTATTTTTGAGAGAACATGAGTCGGGGGTGGGGCTGAGAGAGAGGGGAACAGGGGATCTGAAGCAGGCTCTGCACTGACAGCAGTGAGCCTGATGCAGGGCTCAAACTCACAAACTGTGAGATCATGACCTGAGCCAAAGTCAGGTGCTCAACCTACTGAGCCACCCAGGTGCCCCAGTAACACATTTCCTAAAGTGGCCATTGGATTTGAGGGTATGAGATAGATTTGCTTGAAGGGAATCATAGTGGCTTAGGTGTTGCCAATATTTTATTATTTTTTAATGTTTACTTATTTTTAAGAGAGAGAGACAGACAGAATGCCAGCAGGGGAGGGGCAGGGAGAGTGGGAGACACAGAATTCAAGGCAGGCAATGGGCTCTGAGCTGTCAGCACAGAGCCTGATGTGGGGCTCGAAGCCATGAGCCATGAGATCATGACCTGAGCCAAAGTAGGATGCTTAACCGACTGAGCAACCTATGTGCCCCAAGGTTGCCAGTATTTTAAAAGGCTTGGGCCAAATTTCAGACTCCTGTTGTTTTGAAGAATAAGGCTGGTGCTAAGAAGGGGTTAATCCTCCTACTCTCATTCTAAGAGATCCATTGACATTGCCTATCCATCCTTGGCTCATGCTCAGGAATCTTGACAATTATCCTACCCACATGTACTTCAGTATATCCATCTCCCAATTGACCTAAGTACTAGATTGCTGGTGATATTTTTCTTGAGTCTAGTTCGGGACTTGAGCCATGTGCACACATTCATTCATGCCCACCCCATCCCCACTAATTAAGTATTTCATAATATACCACTTCCTTTAAGTTCAATCTGCCTATTGGTAGTAAGATCACATGCTACTGGCAATTTAGTTTAGAGTAATGTCATCAACGTCAACACGTCTAAAAGGCAGGACACTACCTTCTGCTGTTCTAAGAGTTGACAGATCATGGTGAAACACAGGCGTTTATAATAGCATGTTCAGTCCCATTGTTCATAAACAGGTTCAAAAGTATGTGACACTGGGTGTTACAAGTTAGTGATGAATCACTAAATTCTATTCCTGAAACCAGTGTTACTTTATATGTTAACTAACTAGAATTGAAATAAAAATTGGAAAAAAAAAGTATGCGAGCCTGAGACTTACATATAAATAACTAAAATCCTTATGGCAGTATCCAGAAAGGAAATATGCATACATATTACATGTTAGAAACATCTTTAATGATGATATATATTTAAAATTTACTGGTTACACAAAGCAAGAAAAGGAGAAATAAAGAACACAGAGGGAAAAAATGAATTGCTGAATATTGGAAGCTTTCATCATCTCCTTTTCTGGGCGAATGATTTACCAAAAACCTTAATAAATGTTGTGTTGATTTTAAACTACTTTAGCACTTACCAAGTTGCCTGAAACTTTGGTAGCATCCTTCATTCCTGGGAGTTTAATTGGCGGTATTGTTAATACAAAGCACGAGGAAGCCATTTAGCACTAATGTACTTGGGGAAAAAAAAAAAAATCCCAAGAAAACTGTTTTACTTTGTAGGTAGACAGCCTTTAGTTTTAACCTTCAAAATTTAAAGGGGAAATAAAACGTTATTTTTATCCAAAATTGCTTCCATCATCTTGCTTAAGTGAGAATTCACTTCATATCACTACACACACACACACACGCACACGCACCTTTATATACTTAGTCTTTTTTCCTTTAGGAATGCTGTGAGGGAAGGAATGGTTTGCACTGTTAATTACAAGCACAAACTCCTTTATTCCCCTACTCATGCTTAAAGTTTTCCCCCAAAGACACAGTATCAGCTACAGAATCAGCTTGGCTCCAGGTTACTAAGTCACTGCTGTGCTAAGTAAGGGCCTTTGAAAGGGGTGGCACTTCTGTCCTTTGCCGGTGTTCACAGACTCTCTCACAGCTAGTAAGTCTTGGAAAGTTCAGAGTTTAGCAGGAGAGTCATGGAATCAATGCATTAGGTAGCAAGGGTATGATATTACCCATAAATTATAAAATGTGATTCAAGGCTCCAGGAAGCATCTGTGTTGGCCTCATGCAGCACAGACCTCTTTAGTAAGTGGCATTCGGTGAGTATCACCATTGCAATTTGTCATTCCTTTCTGTGGGACCTGCCCACTCCCTGGAGATTTAACAGCTGTTCCATGGGGATAATTCAATTTAGTCTTTATGGCTCAATTTGACTACAAGACGATTCTCCACATCCCGAAATGCAGTAAAACTAACAGCTTAAAGTAGACATAAAAAATACCTTACTATTCTTCCTCAAATCTTTCATACTATGCTAATACAGCACCATATAATAAACAATCAGAAAGTAAATGGTCCATTGAAGTGTGTGTACAGTACCTGTAATGTGGATGATTATATACATAATATAAGAAATATATTGCCCTGCTAGTTTCCTGAAAATGATTAATTTCATACCCTCCACTTCATAAGAAATGATGCTTTTTTTGAGCTCTGCTTTCCGAGTGTTAATCCCCTCTTCTAGAGGCAAGGAGAGTAACGTGATTGTTGGGATGTTGGCTGAGGTCTAACCCACTCACTATAGGTCTTAAAATGATTTTTTTTTTCATTTAAAAGAAGAGCATAGCAGAAATGGTCTTATTACTTTACTTGGTCTTTGGTAGAAGAGGGGGGAAAAAAACCATTGGCTTAGAGCAGGACTATAGACATAGAATTGACTTTGGGGCTAATTGACCATGTCAATTCACTTCTGTGCCTTTGTCTACAAATAATTAAAATTAAGGAATTGAATGGATGATAGCAATAGCGAGCACATATAATGATCTCCCAACCTCATGGCTGCAATTGCTGAAGAGTCACAAAACGTCTTCCACTCAGCTATCTGCTACGGAAGCCGCACAGTCTTCTGAACCCAGCACCTGCAGTAACATAATGGTTGATAGACTAGTTACATTCCTAAACACGTAGTTTTGTATTCTGTGATCCCACCAAATAACAAAAGTAGATTGGTGACAGCTTAGGTTCTATGTCCTGAATCTGACATTTCATTTATTTCCAAACCGTATGAACCGTGAAGTGGGTTTTGAGTAAATATATTCCAATCTTATTCATGTCATTCATTTGAGAAAATTGAATGGCCATCTCTGGTCCACATTTGATCAAGTGATGGACTTCTTTGAAATGAGGCATGTAAAAAAGATGTTACCCCGTGGACTGGAGTATAACAGGCATACGGATATATAATAATAGGCTTTTATGAAATTTATTGTCTGTTTGTATCTACTGCCACGAAACTCACTGGAGTATGGTTGTTTATTTCTTGCAGCTCTGAATCCAAGAAAATACACTCAGAGATAAGTATAAGTGTGCACATGAGATCACACACACACATGCACTCACCTCTGTATATGCACGCACAGGCGTATACATGCGCCTTGACAGTAACCTTTGTCCTACCTTCCTGTGACCCAGAAGTTTATGAAAATTGCTCAGAGAAAAGTCCCTAGTGTCTGGTGAAGCCTATAATCTCTTCAGTTTGTCCCCGGGATCATGTTTCATCTCTGTGAGCATGCTCTGTGATAAATGATACTTTCCCTTGATGGAAGGAATCACTTGAAAAAGCAACTAACATATCATGTCTTCTCTCTGCACTTTCCTGCTATCTTCCACTGTCATTTGACCAGTCTGACATTCACATTACTTGCTTCTGTGTCGTATGCACCTCATACCCTGGAAAAAATATTGCTAGATTATTAGCTTCCAGAGAAGTTGCTTCCTCTCTTTTCATGGGCACATTAAAATTAGTTTCAAGGTCATATGAAGAATAATATGACTTAAAAGTTAAGAAAAAGAAACTAACAGTGGAATGGTTTTTCTCCCTGAAATTGTTCTACCTTAAATCAATGTTATGACCTGTTTTTTTCTAAGATGACTGATTTTCATGAGCTCATCTGGTAAAATCATTACGTGAAGTTATTAAAATTTCTTTAGAATGTTAAAAATATACATTTCTATATATTTTTAGGGATATTTGGAATATACAGAATAAAACACACAATAAGCCAGAGAGGAAAACACTATTCTCATCTATATGTATTTTGTTTTTGTATTTTATTTTATTTTATTTTATTTTTTTAATTTTTTTTTAACGTTTATTTGAGACAGAGAGAGACAGAGAATGAATGGGGGAGGGTCAGAGAGAGGGAGACACAGAATCCGAAACAGGCTTCAGGCTCTGAGCTGCCAGCACAGAACCCAACATGGGACTCGAACTCACAGACCGCGAGATCATGACCTGAGCCGAAGTCGGCCGCTCAACCGACTGAGCCACCCAGGCGCCCCTTGTTTTTGTATTTTAAATGTATATTTTATAAAACATAGGTGTTATTTTATTGACAATTTTATATCTTGCTTGTTATGGTTAATGTTTTTCTTAAAATATATTCTATATCTTTAAAATTTTTATTAAAAATTTCTCTGTATAAGCATCATTTAAATGTTAACTCACCAGAGTGTCTTTGGAGAAAACAAACATAATGAAAAAAATAATTTTCTGAACATTAAAAAAATTTTTTTTGATCTTTATTTTTGAGAGAGAGAGAGAGACAGAGTGTGAGTGGGGGAGGGGCACAGAGCGAGGGAGACACAGAATCCAAAGCAGGCTCCAGGCTCTGAGCTGTCAGCACTGAGCCAGATGCAGGGCTCAAACCCACAAACCGTGAGATCATGACCTGAGCTGAAGTCGGATGCCCAACGGACTGAGCCACCCAGGCACCCCATGAACACTTAGAATAGATAACCAGGAGTGAAGATTATTGGGTGAACGATTATGGATTTTTGACTCAATTGTTTAAAGTCTATTCCAGTTTAGACTCCACCTGCCCCCCCCCACCCTGTTTTGTCCTTGTGGATTCCACCTCATACCTTCCATTCATTTGAATATTCACTTGTATTTTAACGCTTATTCATTTTTGAGAGACAGAGAGAAACAGAGCATGAGCGGGTAAGGGACAGAGAGAGGGAGACACAGAATCTGAAGCAGGCTCCAGGCTCTTGAGCTGTCAGCACAGAGCCTGACATGGGGCTCGAACTCATGAACTGTGAGATCATGACATGAGCTGAAGTCAGATGCTCAAGGGACTGAGCTACCCAGGTGCCCCTCGTTTGAATATTCAAATGAATTTAAAAGAGTGTGGTTAATTTGCAACAACATGGATAGACATAGCGGGTGTAATCCTAAGTGAAATAAGTCTGTCAGAGAAAAACAATTATATGATTTCACTCATATGTAGAATTCAAGAAACAAAAGGAACAAAGAGAAAAAGAGAAAAACAACCAACCAACCAAACAAACAAAAACAAACTTAAATACAGAGAACAAACTGGTGATTGCCAGAGGGAAGATGGGTGGGGGGATGGATGAAATAGGTTAAGGGGATTAAAAGTACACCTAAATTGATGAGCACGGAGAAATGTATAGAATTATAGAATCATTATATCTTACACCAGTAACTAATGGAACACTGTTATACTTCAATAGAAAAATAAAATTAAAAAGAAGTTGGGTCTAAATGAAACTTGAAATCAACTCAGGCTCTTTTCTTCTATGCAAAACTTCTAGCTAATGAGCTGAGCATGGGTTTTAATGCTCTTTTTTTTTTTTTTTTTCGAACAACACCAGCAATGTTAGTACCTTCACTTGAAGACGTATTGTCTCAGAGAGCTGTCTTATAGATAATCATGGTGCCACAAATCACAATGCTAATGCCAGAGGAGAGGAAAGGGGGGTGACATATGGACCTGTGGTTGTGTTCACTCCTTCGTCCCTGGGACCTCTGTGAGAGACAGACAGGGACAGACATTGTTATCCACAGTTTATACTGAAAGATGCTTTTTGCCCAGGACCAGGGAAAGTCAATGATATATAGGCAGCGGCTATGTCATTCACAGTCTTCTTCCTCTTCTTCTGGAAAGCACTACACCATCAGCTTTTATTCATTTTTATTATACATCTATTTTTTCCTGGGGCCTTGAATGACTTTCACGTCAAAGTGAAAAAAAAAAAAATACAAGGCTGGGCAGATTCGTGAATAGCACCACCGCTTACTTGGGAATTGAAGACCAATGAGGTGTTTCAGAAATGGCCCCTGTGTGGTTTGCTAATTGACAAATAAATCTCTCTGGGGTATCTCTTGCCATGTATGGGCATTGAGGCAGAACCCTTGCCTTTGGCCAGAGGAGGAAAGAGCCGCAGAAGCAATGTCTGGGAACAGCCTAACTCCCTTACACCGACATGGCTGTGGTCTTGGCAGGGGCTCCTCACTGGTTCCGTGGCTCTCAGCGTGTCCAGTGCCAGCGTCCCGCTTCCAGGCTCTTCCTTCTGCATTTAAGGAGGTGGCTATGAGTCTTGCACAGGGATTTTTTTGCCTCCCTCAACCCTCTGTGACCAATGGCTCTTGTATTCCGTGATGGAAGCTTCTGTGCCTGGGTTTTGAATCTTTCATAATCAGCTGCTCCAATATATAGAAGTTTATTTCCTCCAGTTTCTCCTCAATGCTAGCTCTTTTCTAGCCAGGCCTAGATGCTTCAGTGTTTCTGGAATTCACTATGTGCATACCCTGCTCTAAACCTGTTCATCCCATGTTGCTCCCATACCAGCTGAGCTCATTTTTACTTTCAGCTCTTCCCTGACCTAGCCCCAAACCACCATCCTTTTCCAAACTCACAAGTAGGGTTGACATTCTGAATCAGGATGAGCCTCAAAATATTCAGCTGCTTCTGAGAGATGGAACAGAGTACTGGAGCCCCTAGGCTGTGCCAACCACAGACCCTTGAATTGCTGCCTTGTGGGGAGGCCCAGAGAGAACTGGTGATCAGACAAGTGTAGATTTCAGGGAGCCGCTTAGGAGCTTTAGGGCAGTGGACATATAGCAAATAATTAGGAAGTTTCAGAAGTTTAAAAATGGAACCACCATTAGGGTAGACCAGTGTGAACCTACTGCATTCCTGCCCTGCCTGCGTCAACCCCAGTGGATTGTCTGTGGCTCCCTGGACCATAAGGCTAGGGAGAATCATGGATTCAAGTCCAGCCTGTATAGAAGAAGTTGCTATGGTCCATCAGCAGAATCCACCATGGGTTTGGGAAGGGTGTACTGATGAATACGCTGTGACTGCTGGCCTCATCTGGCCACTCCAGATCCCACCTTCCCCTCAGAGTACCTTTCACCACTCAGCTCCATTATGCTTTCTTTGTTGTGACCCTCACACTTATACAGCATGACACAAGTCAGCATTTGATTCATCATCATCAGTCATCATTATCAAAATATAGTTTATTGAGTATCTACTGTGCTCATAGGAAATGACCCTTGCCTTAAGGTGGGAAACCTTAAGCCTCTCTCTGCCCCAGTATGCACATACTGGGCATTGAGTCCCGTTTCAGAACTCAGAATTAGAAGCCGATGCAACTTTGCCTGTCTCTTTGTATGTACTTTCTGCTCTCCTGGCCACCATTTTGATGGCCGCCCTTCCTCATCTCCTCTCAGTTGCCTTAATGGTTTGGCATATATTTTTGTTTCTTTTGCAACCTTGAATACTCTAATGATTATCAGTGGTTCTCTCAATGATTCCATTCGGTTTCATAGCTTCTTGCTTTCTTGCTTTGACTACAGCTCTGCTTTCCCACCTGTAAGGCCAGGTGTGCTTCTGGCCATCATACCCCCAACCACTGAAAATTATTGGCAGGATTCAAAAATACTTTACAGGAGTTAAGGAGGAGAAGTCACAGGGCTAGTGGGTTTAGGGAAGACTTCAGGAACATACAAGAACTTGAGGTAGGTTTTGAGGAAAAACATCTCAGATAATTCTGAGGTGATAGGAAGGCATTTCAAGGCAGAGCCATGGAAACTCACAGTGGAATGTAGTGTTTCTTGGAAACAATGTTTTATTCTAGTCTAGTGCTTTGCAAGAGTTTCTCCTTTCACTTAAGACCTTAAGTATGTTGTAAGTTTCACAAACTAAACACACCTTTCTGTGTCACTCATAGTGCTGAAATGTATATAAGGAAGGTACTGTGTGTTGAAGAAGTGTATAATCTTTGAAGGCAGTGAGATTAAATCCCAGCATCATCACATAATAACTACAGAATCTGGACCAAGTTACTTTACTTCATCATGATTCTGTGGCATCATCTACTTCATAGATGCATGGTGACTTCTGGGATATTATAAGCATTGAATCACTAATAGCTAATAATAGTGTTATAATTATTTTTATTGCTCCACTTTGCTCATCATTTCTCATTGTATGCTCCCCGTGAAGACTGTAGTCCTATGACTATGCCTTTCCTGTTCGGTAAATGGCCTTCTACATGAACAACTCTAAAGATTTTAGGTCAGTGATTACTAATATTTTAGGAGGCACGTACCCTTTGAAGAACATAATGAAAATTATGGGCACACATTACTTTGCATAACATTTCTGGAGCACATACATACCCCTGAAGTCTATCTATGGAAGATAAATTAAGAGCCCCAGATTGTATTTTAGATTAGGAAAATAGTAGATAAAATCAAACCTTTTCCATGTGTTTGTAAGTTCCTAATAATCTTATGTAAATTTTCCTCATTGAATCACCACGACCTCGGTAAGAAGGGACCTGACACTGGATCTGCTTCATGTGTGACAGCTGAGATGGCTTCTGAGAAGCTCTTTGCTTCGTGTCACAAGATTTAGAAGATATCTCCATCTGCCAAGATCTACGTTGTTTGAAAAGGATACACACACACACACACACACACACACACACACACACACGTATATATGTATATTATTACTATTAAAAAAATGTTAGCCAGTAGAAGGTGGTTAACTTGCTAAAATGGGCAAAAGAGGACTTAAGGATCCAGAAAGGGCAAGTTGAAAAAGATCAGGTAGTTTCTCTTGGCCCTAGGGAGAATAGACTGTGAAGGAACTAGGGACTAGGAGAGCTCCCCCTGCCTGCCTCCAAGGCTGAGATTCACACCTACTGGAAAGGGAGGTTACCAGGGGACCAGGCAGTCTGCGGATAACAGTGAAACTTGCCAGACAGCGCAGGTCGAAGTTGCCTGTGGGAGCTGCCCCCTACGGGGAAAGTGTGAGCTGAGGGCACAGCTGGAATTCAACTGTGAGAAATCATGGGGCTCTCCAGTGACTTTCCAGTCATGGAAGACAGGAACCCAGAAAAGTCTCCCAAATGCAGTCTCCTTGCAGTGGCCCTTTAGTGCCCTCTACTGACAGAGCCTAACGTTCAGGTGAGAAATGTTTACAGGGTCCAATTCCAGTGTCAAAAGCAGGCCAAAGAAGGGTGGCTTTGGAGCTGAAACTCAGAAATGGGTAACTGGCACTCTCTCTAGTCTCTTTTATTTCTTTTAAAATGTACGCTAAAAACCAGAGGCGCTGGACATCTTGAAGAGGGGGTAGGGAAGACAAAGGGAGGCATGTGTATATTCATGGTTCCATGTCGCCTGGGCATAGCCTTGGGCAAGCATAGCATGTCTCACAGGGGTTTAAGTGCAAACTCTTAAATACACGTGCAGGCTTGTGTGAGTAGGGACGTGTTAATTTATTTAACTGTGTCATTGCTTGCTGCCTCAGTAGAAAATAGTGAAACTACTCTTACTCTCTTTTATGGGTCCATGTAATCTGTTACACTGAAAGGAATTTCTCATACTCAGAAGGTTTGGGGCGTGCTGTGGGTAGACTAGAATGTGAATCACTTGAACAATTTACCCCTCTGGTGAGGATTTGACATGCTGCAATTCTCACAAAACTTCTCACATTTCACCGAAAGGTTTTCTCATGCAACTCACCACCCTCTCTCTTTGAAACAGTTTTATTTCTTTGCCATTTGTTTCCACATTTTTCTCTAATGTCCTAGTTCAGCTCCCCATTCTATTCCTACATCAGCCCGAGTGGTTATCCATTCTCCCCCATGGTGGTCAATTATTACTTCAGTTTCCTCCCTGACAACAAGGTCCCCAAAGTACCTTGCTTCTGCCAAGGAAACAGCCCTTTGAAGGACATTCATATTTGTCCTCATTGCACCCACAGAGTCCAGTAGCTAAATAACATGTTATCTTTTAAAAATAATAAGGATAATTTAAAGGTGAAAAATAGATCGACTAGGCCTTTAAGAAAGGTGCCCGGAGATGAAGAACAAGGCCAAATGGACACGTTCAGCCTCCGCAAGCCACAGTTGGTGTGTCTGATAGAAATGTCTTGTGTGACCAGATTTGGGGCTGAGGGAATGCCCTAAAACCCACTGTTTACCTCAGTCATGGATGACCCATGGTGAAAACTTAGAAGCACAGTATGATTTGGGGGAGCACTGCAGGAACACAGTGCTGAGATGCAGTGTTCAATGCTAGCTTCGCAAGGTTAATGGAAGATCAGGCAGCCCCAGAAGAAGCTCTTAGTTTTAGAGGCTCTGGTGGATGTTCGTCATTCTGTTATACACCGGCAAATACAACATTTCACACAGAAACAGTAACAAGCACCTGTCTCATATTCTTCCAGGAAACTAGAAAGCATGTGAATTTTACCAGACTTTTAACAGTGTGATGACTGGGGAAAACTGTTAAGACAATCCAGACTTTTTTTTTCCATGTTTTTACTTATAAAATTAAGTGTTTATAACCAGGGTATGGCCATTTATAGCCCAGAGGTCCAATTTTAGTGCTTCATGACCCAGATAACCCTACAACCTTATACTCCTTACAGAATGCAGTGGGGCCCACGTTTTATAAAAATGTGGGGCAATTAGGGCTGATACTGCCCTGGGAAAGCACAAGAGTCATAGTCTTCCCAGCGATGTAATTAAATGACCAGCATAGGAACCAATAAGTATCTTAGAAAATGAATTTTTTTAAGTTTATTTATTTATTTTGAGAAAGAGAGAGCAAGCGTGGGAGAGGGACAGAGAGAGAGAGGGAGAGAGAGACAATAACAAGCAGGTTCTGTTCTGTCCACACAAAATCCAGTGCGGGGCTCAAACTCCCAAACTGTGAGATCATGACCTGAGCCAAAATCAAGAGTCGGGCACTCAACCGACTGAGCCACACAGGTGTGCCTAAACAATGATATTTCATTTTCATTTTTCACAAGAGAATTTGGGGGTATAGGCCAGTGGTAGAGCATTTGGCTGCACAAGAAAACTCATGTTTACAGATTACAGGAAACTTGTAAAATATAGAAAAGTAGAAAGAAAGAAAAAGATCATCGGCATTCCTGTCAAACAAAGGCAACCATAAATACTATGCCAGTGTAGATTTTCCAGTCTTTTTTTTTTTTAAGTTTATTTATTGTGAGAGAGACAGAGACAAAATGGGGGGGGGGGGCAGAGAGAGGAAGAGAGAGAGAATCCCAGGCAAGCTCCGCACTGACAGTACGGAGTCCACCATGAGGCCGGAACTCATGAAACTGTGAGATCACGATGTGAGCCAAAACCCAGAGTTGGACGTTTAATCGACTGAGCCACCCAGCCTGCCCTGCAGTCTTCTTTTTTTAGAAAGGAATATTCTTTCATATAACTTCGAAAATAATAACTTACTGAGCATTTAGTATGTGCCAGATACTCTGTCAACTGCTTTTCGCACTTATCTATTTTAATCCTCGAAGTCACTCTATGAAGTAGACAACTATTTGTGAGGAACATGAGTGTTAATGATCTTAAAGTCACTTCTCAAGTTACATAGCTAGGGAGTCTCTCTCCCTGGCTTTTCTGATGCCAAATCCATGTTCATTTGCTGTGATATGTGTTATGTACATTTTCTACCCTGCTCTAATCACTGGGTTTCTAAATTTTAGCTAAAGTAACATCACATGAAAATGGTGATCAACAGAAGTTGAATAACTGAATTACTTTTTTTTTTTTTTTTTTTTGTAAGAGGAGAAAGGACTCATTTGAATTCCCAGTGAGGAAGCTAGCATACTACAGGTAGTACATGCTTAATAAGTATTTGTTTAAATTTGTGCTGGGATGATTATACCAATCCAGACCTTCAGGGTCTGATTAGCAGTGAGAATGTCTCCTTATTTAACATTGGAGGGTGGAAGCACCTTCTGAGGGGAGGCTGTTCCTCTGTATACCTAGTGATCTTCACATATAAGTAAGATATCATTGGCACCACCTACCTTTTAGCCACCTGAGATAGAGAATTAGAAGATGACCTTCCAGGGGTGGCTCCGTTGGTTGAGTGTCCAACTTCAGCTCAGGTCATGATCTTGCAGTCTGTGGGTTCGAGTCCTGCCTCGGGCTTGCTGTTATCAGCGCGGAGCCTGCTTCTGCTTCGGATCTCTTGTTCCTCTCGCCTCTCTCTCTGTCTCTCTGTTTGCTCTCTCTCTCTCTCTCTCTCTCTCTCTCTCTGTCTCTCTCTCTCTTTCAAAAAGGGATGATCTTCGGGCTGTCTACCTCCAGTAATAATCTCTGTCCCTGATGCAGCGGCAGCGACATGACCTAATTAGATTCACTGTATGAGTCAGGAGATGAGGCTTCTCCATCCAACTGGGTTACTAGGTAGCTGGGTAAATTCTACAGTTGATTTCTTCTTTCTGGTGCTGTGACTGAGAAACATTCTTTAGATCATCTCTAAAATACCTCTCAAGGCAAAGATTTCATTAAGGAGAGTTATTTAGCAGCCCTCTCTCACTGTATGAGTTTACAAGGATTTCCATAACAAAACACCACAGATTGGCTTGGCTTAACAGAAACTGATAGTCTTAAGGTTCTGGAGAGGAGAAGGCTGAGATCAAGGTGTCAGCGGGTTTGGGTTCTCCTGAGGCCTCTCTTCCTAGCTCGCACATGGGCACCTTGTCCTCTCGTGGCCTTTCCTCTGTGTCTCCATGCAAATGGTTTTTCTGTGTGTCCAATTTCCCTCTTCTTTTATAGACACCAGTTAGATTGGTTTAGGGTCCACACTGCCTCATTTTAACTTAATCACCTCTTCAAAGGTCTCATCTCCAAATACAGTCCCATTCTGAGATACTGGGGATTAGAGTCTCAACATATGAATTCTGGAGGAACAATTCAGCTCGTTACAATTGCTTCAAATGGTATTATCCTAAGACCACTGGCAATGCTTGTATCAGTTATCTATAAGCTCTTCTGCCCTCTCCACAAAACAGTAACGGAGGGATGAGAAGCCTCAGGAAGCAGTTAGGGACCCAGATCATTCCATCCTTCATGCAAGCCATACTTGCTCTGTGGCTTTTATCCTGAGGGTCCCAGTAAGCTCCTGGAACTTGAGGTATCATGCCTACGTGCAAAGCTGCCAAACAGGAGAAAAAGCAGAGGCCAAAGGAATATCCCTGCTGGCTGAGTCAGCTCTTTTTGAGGCTTCCAGGAAGTCCCAGTTAATGCTTCTGCCCTGTCATGCCTCAAAGGCAGACTAAGTCACCTGGCCACACAGATTTGCAGAGGGAGTGGGGACATGTAGCCACCCACTGGAGCCTATTGTTGCCTCAAGTTCATTGGAGTTCCACTACAGGAAAGGCCAAGGAGAATGGATTTTGAGTAGGGAACTAGGGATCTCTGCCCAAATTTTTTTGAACAATAAAAGTCAGTATAGGAGAGTTCTCATGAAAAGTGGTGCAGAATCTACTTTGGCGTCAAGGTCTATCATCACCATTATAACGGCACTCTAGATTTATGCTGTCCAATATGGTAGCCACTAGCCATGTGCGACTCTGGAGCATTCAAAATGTGGTTAGAGCAAATTGAGATGAGCTGGAAAGGTTAAAAAATATATAATCTCAATTTTAATATTGACTTCATGTTTAAATAATATGAATGTATTGAGTTAAATAACCTAATATGCAAATTAAAAATTAAGTTAATCTCTTTCATTTTACTTCTTTCTTTTTAATATAGGTAGCAGAAAATTTTAAACTACGTGTGTGGCTTGCATTATATTTCCGTTAATGCTGATATTCACCACCTCAAATAGGAGTAATCTAGTGTCAGCTTCTAATTTTTAAAGTTACTTTTCTGGAAAACTTTTAAAATGTCTATTCAGAGACAGCAGCGATACTCAGAATTAGATACGTTTCTTCTTATTTCTAAATCCATATAGAGGAAAATGAGCAGCTGATTTTTATGATGTATTCATTATCGACGTATGAATTTGCCTCATTTTCCAGGCCAGGTAGTGGCACTTCCCTTTCGCACGCCCTTGCTGCTTTTCAGTCTCTACCCAGGATGCCTGAAGCCCATACTGTGTTTTCATTTGTTTCTCACCTCCGTGAATTTAGTCTAGAAAAGCACCATGTGCATGCATGTGGAGTAGAAAGTTGCTTTGGTTGTGGGCCAAGTTTGTACAAGAAAGTTCACTCAAAAGGAAAAAGTGATGACATGTACACGCACACACACACACACACACACACACACACACACACACGACGCCTTCTTTTGACTGTCCTGCTGTAATGACTTGTTACATGTGCCTACTTCAGTAGACATGTAACCTAAAGATTATAGTAGAAGGGACAAACAATTCTGAAATTATTCAGGTGTGGGAATCATTTGAAAAATAGTAGTCATTGGGTTTTACCAGCTGCTTCTATCCCTGCTTAGATTCCATTCTTTCAATAATCCACACTGATGCCTTTGATAGCAGTTACTAATCCACAATATTATTGTCGTGAAAACTTTCCAATAGTACTTGGACAACTATTTAACTAAAACTTCTATTAGAAAAGTATTAATTTTGGGGCACCTGGGTGGCTCAGTCGGTTGAGTGTCCGACTTCGGCTCAGGTCATGATCTCATGGTTCGTGGGTTCGAGCCCCACGTTGGGCTCTGTGCCGACAGCTCAGAGCCTGGAGCCTGCTTCGAATTCTGTGTCTCCCTCTCTCTCTGCCCCTCCCCCACTCAAGCACACTCTCTCTCTCTCTCTCTCTCTCTCTCTCTCTGTCAAAAATAAACATTAAAAATTTTTTAAGAAAAAGTAATAATTTTTCATTTCAAATAAATTTGAAATGGAGAAAAAATTAATTATGTAAATAAAAATCACCACACTTCCACAACCCAGTTGGAGTCACTATTTAGCAAAGGGGCCTCCGTTCTATACCTACGTTTTTATCCAGCTATATTTTATCTGATTCATACGTGCAATTTGTATCCTGTTCATTTCTTTTGATGTTGTAGTAAAAGCAATTGTCGTGCTTACCATAAAAAAATGTTATTAGTGGTGGCAAAATAATATGTCATATGAAGATACCACACTTTACGTAACTGTTCTTTTAATTTTAGAGCCAGGTTTATTATTATAAATAATGGTTGCGTAGTGTGTAAATCTTGGTTTGATTTCAGAGTGTTTCCTGAAAATAGATTTCTAGAAGTGGAAGTAAAGTGTCAAAAAGGATTATTAATATTCTTAAGCTTTTTGATCCATATTTCCAAATAGCTTTGTACAATATTTGGAAATAGAAATTCAAATGTGTTCAAGGGAGAGTTACAGCTTTATCTTCTACCTTAAAAGTAAGAGGTTATCAGTTTAGTCATGGGTCTGTCATTCCCTTCTACTCCGCAGTTCGCAAGGACCTCTCCTAGGGTTTGTTTCTAGGGGAAAAGCACCACTATTTGTAAAAACTGAAACTCAAGTCGGGGTATTCACCTTTGACACACAGAGAAGAAGCATGGAATATGGGGCCAGAAACAGAGACACACACAGGCAGAAAACTAACACTGACTCCACAGCCAAGGAGCTGAAATTGGGAGCCAGCAGTCTTGGGGTGGGGTGGGGGGCAAAAGAGAGGCAGAGTCAAGAGTGGATGTCTGAGGCCAAAAGCACTTGGTCCCTGTTCACTGATATGGACATGTAGCCAGATCGTGGAAAGCCAGAGAGGAGGGCCATGTGGGGAACCACCTACCAGCACACCCACAAATGGGACATTCCCTTCAATAGTAAAGATGCTTCTCCCTGGGTATCCCCCAGATGAAACCCAAGGAACATGATCTCCATCCTTGAAGGCCTTCTTTGGCAGAAACAAAATGTCGCCTGCATAGCCTAATGCCAAGCATCTCCTCTGCCTTAAATTCTAAGAATGCATCATGACTTTCTTCCCAAGGATTGTCTTCCTCTTCTTTCTCACCATTCACACCAATCCTGTTCCCACTCCCACTTGTTCCCACCTGTCATCCAACTCAAAGGGTACTTTGTGAATCCATTTCACATGCTGTCCCAGCAACCTCAACTTCTCTCTCCTGTCACCTAATCGTAGTTGCGATGACACATTCGGTGTCCCCCACCCGGTGCAGTGTGAGCTCCAGGTGAGCAAGTTCTGAGCCTGCCTGTCTCCTGGGCTGTGTCCTTGCTACTAAGACTGAGCCTGGCCCATGCGAATGATTTAATACATCTCTCATAAATAAATAAACAAACAAACAAACAAAGGGGCTTATCTTTGTCTAAATATAAACGAACAAACAAACAACCCTAAATTTGGCCTCTTGCTCCTCCTAAGTTTGTGAATCAGAAAGATAGCTTTAGCTAACAGAACATTCTTTCCTCTACATTTGCTGATAGCACACCAGTCAGTCCTGGGAGTTCTCAGACAAATCAAATTAGAAATGGTTGTACTCATTTGGAAAATCAAGAACTGGCTTTGAAATCTTTCCCCACAAATTAGATTGAATCAAGATCATTTTCCCCCTGCTTATAAATGCTTGATTGGCTTTGTTTGATGCCTCATGATTGAAACTCAGCCTTGCACTGCTAGCTGTATTTTTTTGCTCACCAGGGTGTTGTGATGTCTGGATGATGATTAAAAACAAAACAAACACCCACAATGAAAATGCTTTGTAAATAACAGCTCAGCACAGTAGTATAACCCTTAGAAGTGCACATTTAGGATCCTCTAAAACCAGTTGAGGTAAGCAGAACCTCAGGATGGGTTTGCTCTATTCCCTTGAGGTCTGAACTTGGGTTTTCTGGTGGCACCTGGGTGGCTCAGTCGGTGAAGCATCCGAGTCTTGATTTCGGCTCAGGTCATGATCTCCCAGTGTGTGGGTTCAAGTCCCACATTGAACTCTGTGCTGATAGCATGGACCCTGCTTGGGATTCTCTCCCTCCCTCTCTCTCTCTCTCTCTCTGCACCCCTCCCCCTTCATTCTCTCTCTCTCTCTTTCTTTCTCAAAATAAATAAATAAACTTTAAAAATATTGGTTTTCTGGTACAGCAAGACAGCCATTCCTGACATATCATCTCTACTCAGGACCAAAGGAAGGGACATACCAGGACTTGGCTGTGACATTTGAAGAGTCCCAGTGTGAGTAGACTGGTCACCAATCTCCATCTCCTCTAGTTACTCACAAAGTCCCTTTATCTAACTGCTGCTTTGTTCCCCATACTAGATGCAGACTCATCCTAACTTTGGTCAAGTTCTGTTCCCACCCTACCTCCATCAATGACTGCAGGTTTCTTATCAACAGATAAAGACTGGTCTACTCTTTGAATGCTTTCTGTTTTTCCCCTCTCTTTTTCTGCAGGGGTGGACAGAGGTGGACAGAGATATTCTCAGATGAGTGACAGCTATGTGTCCCCAGGGCCAGAAGCCTTGGGTCCCATATCTGGTAGATGGTTTTCTGGTTCGCACCACCCTTCCAGCTAAAGCCAATCCTCACCGCCACCCCACCCCCACTTCAGAGGCTTGGTGAAAGCATGCGCTTGCCCCTAGGGGGGTGAGTGAACTATGTGTGCCCTGGGGCAGTTCCCTGCCACCTCCATGGGGGACCATTCCAATCATCTGTCAAGGTTCAAGACCACAGCATCCCAACTGCCTCCGTTCCATTGCACATCCTGGTGGCCAGTAGATCCCAGACTAGGGCCTGGCAAGTGTCTTTCCTTTGTCCTCCTCTCCCCCATTGACTCCAGGCCAGGTGAGGGCCTTATTGTCAGGTAGTGAGCAGCATTTAGTGGGTGGAATGAAGTCCTAGAAAAGACTCAGGGAGTAGTGGCAAACAGCCTGATTGGGAATCAGTTAGAGGCCATTGGCCTTGCAGGCTCCTCTCATGCCTTGTATCTATGACTTCTTTGAGACTGTAATTTAAAGCAGCAGGAGAACTTTCTGGTGCCTTCCACAAAATAGCCAAATGGCTTGAATCACTATCACAGGCAGGAATAGAGGTCTTTGGGTGGTGAAATGTGTCAGGAAAGAAGGCACTTGCCAAATCAAGACAACTAGAAAACGATGGTGCCAGTCATCACTGGCCAAAGTTTGACTGGAAGAAAATGCCCACAACTGAAAAATGCCTATGTGCACTCCATCACTGGTGGCCCCTTTAGCCATAACCTGTGGTCTGTGCAGCCAACACACGTAAGTAAGGAACTATCTTGAAACAAAGTGGATCCCTTAGCAGAGAGATAAGGTAAAGGCAACACCTAGGTAGAAACTCGGGCACAGTTAGCTTGGGCTATTAAGATCTGAACCATGTCATGTACGTCCATGACCTCATCTAAAATAAGCATAGGATTATGTTCAGTAATAAAGCTGTGAAATAGGCACAGATTAAGTCATTTGTTCATGTCTTTCTTCTCAGTTTTGTTAGCTCCTTATTCTGCCTTGGTGAACCATGGAATTTTCGCCTTGTGCTGTCTGAGTCCTGGCTAAAATACCCAGTGGCCAATGGGAAAAAGATGATGACTGCATATTCAGCAATGTGTGGCAAACCAGAGACCATTAGCTCATCATTCAGCGCGTTTCAGTCTGTTCCATCTATTATATACTCACATTGAGACCTTGATGGTGTTTCCTCCACCGTGTCCATGACAGAACAGCATCTTCTGAAGTTTGTCCCTCTGTATGGACAAGAAGTGTTGTGTGTGACAGTTCACCGGATTCATTCCGTGGTCACATGACAAAGACTTAAATGTACAGACACTCCTCACTCACAGGTCATCAGGAGACCACAGTAATTATGAGATTACTGTAAGATCTCCTTTTCGACAGGCCCCTCCACCAGGGAAGAAGGGTTTTAGTTGGATGGGTTTTATTTGGAATTAGCTTTTCACTAACCTCTGATCTCGTGGCAGAATGATGGGGATTCGTTTGGAAAGGGGGTAGCTGTTCAGCACCTGTGTTCTCGCTCATTGTTTCCTTCTGATTTTCACTGTATATCCCTTGGATCAGCACCAAGCTAAGCAGGTTACATATAATTTCACCTATTTTATTATCTGCAAGAAATTTTTAAACACCATAAATCCTGGTGCAGTGAAATGTTAACCCAGCATTTTCTTTGTAAAGTATTTATGGATACTTTTTGTGTTGAGGGAACTAAGGAGAGGAATAGTCAGTCAGTTGGTTGTTATATCATGTGATGTATGGTTTTAAAAATTGGACCTCTTCTTTAATTTTTTTAAAAATTTTTTAATGTTTATTTATTTCTGAGAGAGAGACAGAACACGAGTGGAGGAGAGGCAGAGAGAGAGGGAGACACAGAACCAGAAGCAGGCTCCAGGCTCTGAGCTGTCAGCACAGAGCCTGACAAAGGGTGTGAACTCATGAACTGCGAGATCATGGCGTAAGCCAAAATTGGACACTTAACTGGCTGAGCCACCCAGATGCCCCAAAATTGGGCCTCATTTTTAAAAACATAAATAAAACAAAATATTGGCCTTCTTTTTAAAAATATGAAACACAATCATTTTCTGTTTACTATTTTTGTAATATACATCATCCTCTCTGGAGGCTTGTGCTTTCTTCCCTGCAGTTAGAAGAATTAGTAGAAGGACGAGGTGTCCTTCCTTATGCCCTGAATCATTCTAAAGAAAGGTATTTTAAAATGTAAACACTTGGCTGCACTTCTCATGCCAATAATAGGAATCATCCAAATGACTCCTGTTCCCTCCTCTAAAGAGAACAAATGATAAGGATGTGGGTGCACTCCATCTCAGAGACCCTAGGAATGGGAAGCAGTGGGGACCTTAGAACCATCCAGGCCAAAGGCTTCAGGTTACAAAACAGAAAACTAAGACTATATAAGTGACTTACCTCAGATCACTGAAGAAAGTGGCAGACCTGGGAAAGCAGAAAAGCACCATTGGGAACAATGTTGGGCACCTTGCTCATGTCCTCATTTGATCCTAGGTCAACCCTCTACTATTATCCTGGTACAGTAGCCAAAAATAAGGATCAGACAGAATATGTGTTTTTTCCAGTAAATACTGATGACAAGAAGCCATTTCTCCCTAAATTGAACAGTGTTACTTCCTTCTCAGAATTCAATGGAAGATGTTCTGTACCCAATTACAAATGTATTAATGCGTCGAGCCTAGCCAGGTATTCAAGAGTAGCTAATTACAACAAGGCAGTATAAGAGATGTAACAGATGTATGGTAACATACGTGTAAATATGTAGATAAATGGTATGGTACACAGACCAGTGAAAGCTTGTGGAGATGGCAGCCACCTTGTGGATGGAGGGATCTGGAAGGGGCTCAGATATGTGGCCCAAGAAGGAGGGAGTGGGAAGTTGGGTGCCGATGCCTGAGGAAGCCATTCCTGGTGGAGGGAGAAAGGCATGGAATGTGTTTAGGGGGCAGTTGCCATAGTAACTATACAAATTGATTGGATGGGTCAACTTGAGGACTTCTGTTTGCTGTCAGTGTGTCTTCACACTCTACTGGGGGTGGACGCCAGCCATGGCAGGTGGCAGTCAGTCAGCAGTTAAAGGCCATCTCTGCTCTTACTTACTTGAAGTCTGTTGTTCAAGCGGAGGAGAGTAGGAGCTATGCTTGGTTTCCCTGCCCCTTCACCCGGCACAGCACCTCCTATCAATTTGACCTACAAAATACCTGTTTGCTTTTCTCCCTCTCCCCCTTTGCCATTCTCCATGGAACTCTCCACAAGCACTTCACTGCTGTAGTCTACTAACTGTGATTGAGAGCTTCCTGAAATATGGCTCTTGACCTCTCATCTTTGCACACAATACACTCCACTCACTAAGGACAGCCCCCTGAGGGATGCATCTGAGGCACAATATGACTATGCATCTATCCTAGACTCTACAGCTGTTTCCCCTTCACCCCCTTCCCATTGTCTTGTTTCCATAGGATCAAGTTCTAGTAGCTCAACATGGTCTAAAGGCTTACACGATTGTGTCTCTTTGTGTCCTTTCCACTTTATCTTGCCTGCTGACATGCTGACTGTTGAACTGCAGTCAGCTGACCTTCTTGTAGGTCCCTGACTATGCCACACACCTTCCTGCCTCCGGTCTTAGCAAATGCTTTCCCGCTGTACTCAGATAACAACACTTTCCTTACTCACCACTTTGCTTCTCCTCTGCTTCCGTAAAATCTCAATTCCAATGTCGCCTCCCTGAGGAAGCCTGTCGTAACCTTCCAGATTAGGATGGGCTTCCTTTGTGTGAGATCATGTACTGCTTCTTTGTAGCAATTAGTGATGTGGAGATTCTTCTCTGCCCTCTGGATGGAGGGCCTCCTTGGGGAGGATGAATCTATGAAAAGAGTTTGCTTTCTTCACCGACACAGACTTGGTTCTTAGGTTTCAAGTCATGACCATCTGTAGGAGGTCGTAAAGCTGTTCATGACAGGGGACAGTGCCAGCTCTTGTTGTTTATGGTACGAAACACTGTTTTTACACAGATATGGGAAGTCTCTCTAGTATGGCCTATAAACAGATCTTTAGGGTTTCAAAGTTCAGTGTTCCATCTGCAGAGATCACTCTTGTGTGAGAAAGGTGGGGTGGGAACGTCTGTGTTTTAAGGGTTTCAAAGAAAAGGCCGTGGTGGATCCTTGAGAAGAAACATAGGTATTTTTGGGGGGTCTCTAATGGACAGCTACCTGCTCTATCTTGGTTCCAGCATTTTTGGGTATCTCACCCTTTGGAGGATGGGCTTATATGAACGCGAAAGCACAGGGCACTAAGAACAGCCATCCTGGGGACAAAGTGAGGTCCTCACTCAGGGGCTCTAGCTCCCTGTTGCAGTTGTTGCCTTGGGGAGGCCTTATCACAGTCTTGACTGGAAGCCTCTGGAGGGTCACCATCCAATCAGGACATGGTGGAGTTGCCAGGAGAAATACATCAGGTACCAAGGATTTAGCCTCTTCAACATAGAGTGACTTCTTTTTTGAACAATAAAGGACACTGCAGGTTTTGTAACTTAGGGAGGGGGCAAAGGGACCCGTGGCAGTGTTACTGACTTCCTTTTAATCTCATCTACAGAGCCAGGGTTGGCCGATTTATCATGAAGATTTGGCCACAGTGTACTCCTGTGTCATGGCATGCTCTGTACTTATCAGTCAAAATGTACATTTAAGGACTAATGCAAAGGATTAAGATCACATTTATAACTTATGTGTAAGCACATTGGTTTACAGTGCTTGAGAAATCGTGAAGGGTTCTTGAATTCTCCAATGAATTCAATGTGCAGTGGAGTAGAGAGTCTGAGAAATGGAGTTTCTTTCTTGGCAGGGCGGTGGGGTGGGAGATGGAATGAAAGTTGAATTGATAGATCGAAGGGGTAGAATACAATCTGTAGACTTTTAGCCACTTTCTGTTTTGACACTGTTCTAAAGTGAATTGCCTTCCTTCATGCTGTTTCTAAATCATGGCGGGGACTCCCTCAAATGCTGCCTTGAGAAGGATTCCAAAGTCACAAATGGCATTATTGAGAAAGATGAAATAATCCATGCTGACTTCAAAAGTAGCACTTGTGCATTTAGCTGATTTTTTCTTCTTTCTCCCTACTGGGGAGGTGGGGGTGGGGTTTGGTATAGATGTTTCTCAACACTGTGGCATTTCTGCCAACAGCAAGCATGACTGAGACAGGATTATATGCAGAAATGGCACATGGCAGCTGTGGCATGGGGAGCTGAGCTGGAAACACTCACTTGCAGGCATTTCCAGTCTACTCCCATCTCTTTCCTACTTGTTTGTTTTTGGACTTGCAGTCAGAGAACTGAGCAGGGCTGTGCTCTAAGAGCAGGGAGCTTTTGGACAGCTCAAGCAGCTGCCCCAGGGCAAGGGCAACCGAGGACAGTGTGAAGGATTGTGGAGGAGTGTGACCTGTAGTGAACCAGGGACACCGCAAAGCATCTCAACGTTGTCCCGCTCCCCGAGCATGTCAACAGTGTTGATCACTGCACATGGCCTTACCTTAACTGGGGAGAATCCCTGAGGCATTTATCTGAATTTCTTGCTACCAGAGACTAGCCGGGACACTTGAGTGTCCTTCAAGGCTTGCTGAGTCCCCTTGCCTATTTCAGAAGCATCTGAGCTGAGGTCCATTGGACACTGAGTAGATGAAGCGAGTCTGAGGGAGACCTGTCAGATATGAATGAACTGATCAGATCAGAGGAGAATCACAGTTTCTTTAGGCCCCCATCCCCATGCCTGTGGATCCATAGAACACTCAGAGGATGGCTTGGGTTGAGCTCAACATCGGATTGTAGACCAGTGGAGGAACAGGGACATTGGTATGACCTCCTACTCTTCTACCTTCCACCCCATCACTGCCCCCCAACTGTTCCCCTTTCTGCATAGCCTCCAACTTTGGGTACAGTCTTGCTCTGGCAAATTTGTTACCAGAGAAGGGATACTGACTTCAGGAAGTGAAAAAGAGGAGGAAAAGGACTGCTATCTCTGAACTTTGCTAGAGGAGTGTTTGTGATTTTCCTCCTTCCAAAATGACAGCTTTGCCTCGGTCAGTCGGCCATCAGTGGGGATGTTTTCATTCTTGAAAAGAAGGCCACGAGAAATTTTTAAAATGTGCAAATTCAAACAATGGATATCATGAGCAAATGGGTAGAAGTTTTAGAACGGTTGTACCTGGTACAGAGAAAGAACATATCAAAGATGGTGGCTGAAAGGAGATCCTTCCATGTCAGACAAGCAGACAAACAGAGTCCCGTTGTCCCTGCTAAGGAGGCAGGTGGCTTTTGTTAAACTTCTTACCTTCCTTCATGAGGCTGGTTTGTGAATTCTTTTTTTTTTTAACGTTTATTTATTTTTGAGACAGAGACAGAGCATGAACGGGGGAGGGTCAGAGAGAGGGAGACACAGAATCGGAAACAGGCTCCAGGCTCTGAGCTGTCAGCACAGAGCCCTACGCGGGGCTCAAACTCACAGACCGCGAGATCATGACCTGAGCTGAAGTCAGCCGCTTAATCGACTGAGTCACACAGGTGCCCCGGTTTGTGAATTCTTTAAATGGAGGCAGTGTTACCGTGCAGAACACATGAGATAACATGGTTGAGTGCTTAGTCTATTGCCAGGTGTGGTGGGCAGTGTGAGCCATAGACAATTTCTTTTTTTTTTTTTTTAATTTTTTTTTTCAACGTTTTTTATTTATTTTTCTTGGGACAGAGAGAAACAGAGCATGAACGGGGGAGGGGCAGAGAGAGAGGGAGACACAGCATCGGAAACAGGCTCCAGGCTCCGAGCCATCAGCCCAGAGCCTGACGCGGGGCTCGAACTCACGGACTGCGAGATTGTGACCTGGCTGAAGTCGGACGCTTAACCGACTGCGCCACCCAGGCGCCCCATCTTGATGGATATCAAGGCCTTACCCTTTGACCCATTAACTAACTTCTGGAGATCTAGCTCAAAGAGGAGGAAACATCTAAACAATGACAACAAATGATTAGTGCAAGAATATGCTCATAGCGGCATGGTTGATGAGCAGACCCTCAGAAATATGCTATTGGTATTAGTGTTTGGAGACTGCTGCTTGCCTTCAGAAATGTAAGAATATCATTAATGGGCCTGGCTGGGATCTAGGGATGTTTTCCTGGACTATGGGGATTTGGGAGTTGAATGATTCACCTGCTCTGGTACTGGGGGCTGCCCCAGGTATCTAACCTCCCTATCTGGCCACCTTAGTGGAAAGGTGAACTCAGGCGGTCAATTAAGGCAGGGCATTCCCCCCACTTTTGGAAATCGCTGTCTTTTTTTGTGTGTGAGTGCCTGTAAGAGTGTCTTTAGAAGGCTGAACCTAGCATCATGCAAAGACAGACCATTCACGGCCTTGAAAGGATTTGCAGGAAACATGATGTGTCCATGACTATTTAGATGAGAATATTGTGTTATGCTACCTGAATAAGCCTGCTGCTTTGTTGTGGAGATTAGTTTGGAGTTTAAAAGAGACAAATGGTAGGGATAGAAACTAAGATGTGCTTGGCTGCTGGGTTTGCAATACAAATTCCAAATGGCTTTTATAACATAACACCTATTCACAATTTATAAGGTATCCCAGGCTCTCTCTTTATTGACCTAGCAGAAGTGACTCTGGAACATTTTTTTTATTTTCCTGTAACTGCCTGATGTAAACGCATCCTCTAATCATCCTCCAATAAACATGGACCAGTTTTCCCTCACTTAGGCAAAGGATAATCTTCTTCTGCGTCTTCCTGGTTCTAGTCTATGCACACTTAATATTCCCCACCTCTAGTCTTCCCACCGCCCCCCCCCCCCGCCCCGCAACCCATGCTGCTGAAAATCTTCATAGCTTGAAATCAGATGGCTGTCACTTTATTTTTTCTAAACGTGAATGATAACTTAGCAAACATAAACTCTACCTGTTTATCTTTCTGGTCTGACCTCTTCCATGGCCCCTGGCCCTCCCTGCCCCATATTATGTTCAGAAATGACAAGTTCCCTGTAATCCCCAGGTATGCCATTTTGCTATTATATCCAAACCTTCCCACACAATGTGCCATTTATTTGCTGAAAAGCCTGGCGGGGCACACTCACTTCTCTCCTTCCCCCGCTTCCTTCCAGGAAAGCATCACCTCCCTCGTGAAACCTTTGCTTGTATAGTTATTTCTTCTACCAGGCCCCCCCCACCGGGACCTTTCGTGTCCTTCTTTTAGCACATCCACATTGTAACAAACTTGTTTCATGTGTATCTCTCTAAACTTTGTCCCCTGCTTGGCCCATGGTTGACTTGTGGTACATATTTATTCAGTGGATGAGTGTAATTACTTTCCTGTCTGATTCCTTAGAAAATGTTGATGCTTACCCCTTTACCCCCCACCCCAGCTGGGGTCTTTGATGGCCTTCTTGAAGATAACACTCCAGAAAACAGGAGTGGGGATAGTCTCGCAGGTACATCTGAACAAAGCCGACGTATTTCTTTCCCTTTAAGATCTTGCAGCTGAATGTGGAATGATCCTGAAATTAAGGTCAGCACCAGGTGGTTGTTTATATCAGCTGTCAGATTGCAGAATAAAAAATGGCTTTTATATGTTTGATTTTTATTGTTTTCCAGGGCAATGTCACTTTTTCCTGCTCCGAACCACAAATTGTTCCCATCACATTTGTCAACTCCAGCAGCAGTTATTTGCTGCTGCCCGGCACCCCCCAAATTGATGGGCTCTCAGTGAGTTTCCAGTTTCGAACATGGAACAAGGATGGTCTGCTTCTGTCCACAGAGCTGTCTGAGGGCTCGGGGACCCTGCTGCTGAGCCTGGAGGGTGGAACCGTGAGACTCGTGATTCAGAAAATGACAGAACGCACAGCTGAGATCCTCACAGGTACGGTGTGCTGACAGCCACTAGCTCGGTTTCTGGTTTGGCCAAGTTGACAGATGTTTGAGATTCTGACTAAAACATATAGAATCCAGCTCGGGGATGTGGGATGACCCAGTATTCACAGATTTACTCTAAGTATGAAGAGGCAACATTTTTAAAAAATATTTTTAAGTTTTTGAAGGTTTATTTATCTTTGAGAGAGAGAGCTAGACAGACACAGAGACAGAGAGACAGAGAAGCAGACAAAGGCAGAGAGAGAGGGAGTCACAGGATCCGAAGCAGGCTCCAGGCTCCGAGCTGTCAGCACAGAGTCTGATGCTAAGCTCAAACTCATGAACTGTGAGATCAAGACCTGAGCTGAAGTTCTATGCTTAACAGACTGAGCCACCCAGGTGCCCTGAAGAGGCAACATTTTTAACTTTTTTTTTCCTAAACAAAACAAAACACCACTGAATTCAGATGTATCTATTGAACCTTTGAAAAGTCTCTTAATTCCCTTGTTCCTTGTCAGACTGGTTCCAGTCGTGGGAATAAGAATTTCTATCTAAATATGACATAATATAGACCATTTACGGAGCACTTTGCTGGGTCTGGACAGACCTGGCATCTATTATATAGAATCTCCATCATGCCTGTTCAAGGAAGGTATTTTATAGGTACTTTGTAGAGGAGGAAACGAAAAGTCACAGAAGCTAAGGAACTTTCAAAATCACATGTTAATAAATGACGGAGTTACAATTTCATCCTGAATCTGTCTGACTTCGACGGCTGCAGTTTCATTGTATACCACACATATGACCACGGACCTTTTACAGCCATCAAATTTTATTTCAAGTAAAAATTAGCGAGTTTTAAGAAAAAAGTTTTTAACATAGTATTTTTAAGATGTTATGTGAATACTGATACATCATCTAGGTTCAGCAAAAAAAAAAAAAAATTAAGTTTATTTTATTTATTTATTTATTTAGGGGGAGGTGCAGAGAGAGAGAGAGAGAGAGAGAGAGAGAGAGAGAATTCCAAGCAGGCTCCATGCTGTCAGTGCAGAGCCCTATGTGGGGCTTGATCTTTTGAACTATAAGATCATGAACTATAAGATGATGACCTGAGCCAGTACCAAAAGTCAGACATTTAACTGACTGAGCCACACAGGAGCCCCATAGGTATGGCCATATTGTTTTAAATGGTCCTCGAATTGCTGAAGTTTGGAAAGTACATATTTGGTAATATAATATAGATTCTAATATGTAGCAGTATGGAATAGATTTATGGATAAGTCATGTTTTTCCAAACTCTGACTCTTTCATTTGCTGTTTCTGCAACATGGAATGGTAGAACTTTCTCCATGTTTCTCTGTTTGTCATCTTACTGTCTCCTGTCTTTCCAGAAGCAGTACTTATAGCTTACTACGGTTAGACCACATGCCACACATTATATTAGGGGCCAAGGCCAGTTCCTAGGTCAACACATCATTTGAAAAGCCTCCCTGCTTTACAGTCTGCATCAAACACCCCTCCTCTGTGCATTCTGAGCCAATATCCATCCTGGATTACACTCTATTGCATTTTTCTTTAAATGTCTTTCTTTTCCCACTGGACTGTGAGTTTTGTTCTCCAAATAAATTAGAAAAAATTGACTTAAATAGTAAAGGACATGCCTTAATACCTAAGATCAGGTCAGACTGCGGGAGAACCTCATATGCCAATAAGTGAACAAAAAAATCCATTGAACCCCTGGAACAATGGGAGAGCCTGGGTCTGGAACTTAGACTCAAAAGGTACTGCCTTTCCTTACTGTTCTGTGTCCCTGAATACACTTGGCTTTGTCTCACTTGTCAGTGAGAGTGTATTAGTTATCTATGGTTGTGTAACAAACTGGACCCAAAGGTAGTGGTTGAAAATGTTAATTGTGTGCTAATTTATAAGAGTTGGGAATCCAGGGGCACCTTGGCTGGACAATTCTGGCTGCAACCAAGTTGTTGGCAGGGGCCACCTTCATCTTCAACTTCAACTCTGAGTAAGTCTGCTTCCAAGCTAATGCATACAGCTGTTGGCAGGCCTCAGAAGATCCATTTCCAAGCTTATCCCCTGGCCTCTCCAGAAGGCTGCCTCATGAAATGATAACACTCTGACCCCACAGTGAGTGATTCAAGAAAAAGAAAGAACTCACGAGACAAAAGCTATTGTTTTTTTATAACCTAACCCTGGGAGTGGTGTTCCTTCACTGTTACATGCTCTTTTCAGTAGAAACAAGTAAATAAGTCTGGGCCTTGCCCGAGCCAAGGGGATTATACAAAGCTGTGGATATTAAGAGTTGGGGATCACTGGGGACCATGTGTCCCACAGTAGGACCCCTACTGACTCAAGACCTATCGCTAGAAGGGACCTCACCGCATAGTCGTAAAAGCGGAGCCAATTTGTGCAATCACAGGAAATACTTTCATAAAATTTATAAAATTTCCAGTAATGGAGGTGAGTTAATCACTTAGAAACAGTATTTTTCATGTTCAGAGTTACAGAAGTTCAACTGCAACCCTCTTTATTTGAAGAAGAAAAATGTGAGCTGGTGCTAGGCTGTTTCTCTCTCTAATCGGTGAGATGTTCGAGTACAGAGACTTGTAGGCCTGAGGTCAATAACGCAGTTTTAATATAGTTTAGGCCCTGGCGGCACTGTGCTCTACAGCAGCCAGGTGCTGCCTGTGTTATTAAGCACATGTCAGTCCATTAAAACACGTTTATGACCGAGAGAGGCTGCTGAAAGCTGTCACGTTACCCAGCTTCAGAAAGGGGGCAAAATCATCCATTATTTCAGACCTGTCTCTCAAAAAATGAAATGAGGGGCACCTGGGTGGCTCAGTCGGTTAAGCGTCCGACTTCAGCTCAGGTCACGATCTCACGGTCCGTGAGTTCGAGCCCCGCGTCGGGCTCTGGGCTGATGGCTCAGAGCCTGGAGCCTGCTTCCGATTCTGTGTCTCCCTCTCTCTCTGCCCCTCCCCTGTTCATGCTCTGTCTCTCTCTGTCTCAAAAATAAATAAACGTTAAAAAATAATTTAAAAAAAATGAAATGAATAAAAAGAAGTTTGAAAAATGTGCTGACTGGGTTCCTGAAGTCTGGCTCGGAAAACTCTTGCTTTATTCTTTCCCCACGAAGAGTTTCTGAATTTTGGAAAACTGGAACTTCATTCATTTTGAATTTGAAATGGAGTTAGGCTTGGTGTCTGCTGGACTTTTTCTACCTCATCGGGGGCAGGGGGCGTCAGGCAAAACAAAAACAACCAACAAACAAAAAGTCCAACAAAGCTAGTTTTCCCGTTCCTTCCATTTCTCAGGAAACTTATTTTCAAAGTCCTTGAGATCATAGTGGCTTTCCAAGGGATGACAGCCCCAAATGAGAAATCAGAAAGTGATGATCATTGTCCCAGTAAGGTTGGAGGCTCTCTGGGGCCACCTTGACACATGGTACCTCCTGGGAAACAGAAACAAAGCCACTTTGGGTTAGTGGGACAGGGAATCCAGATACTTAACAATTAATTTGAGACTAGGTCAGGTGTTTCTACCATCTAAAAGAGAAGGTAACCCCCGTGGAAACAGACATGCAGAGATGTCTGGAGCATTCACTTCTGTTTCCAGAGCTTCATACAGGATGTGTGTGGCCTTTTGTTGAGGACATCCTTTCATTGTGAGTGATGTGGTTGTAGAATCAACAATCATTGTAGATGCCTTACAAGTCAGGCGTCGCTCCTGGGCCTTGTCATATGCCGCAGGACAAAACACACCCCTGAAAACTTATGAAGTGGTTATTATTTTACCAAAATGGGTAGGAAGTGGGGCGCCTGGGTGGCGCAGTCGGTTAAGCGTCCGACTTCAGCCAGGTCACGATCTCGCGGTCCGTGGGTTCGAGCCCCGCGTCAGGCTCTGGGCTGATGGCTCGGAGCCTGGAGCCTGTTTCCGATTCTGTGTCTCCCTCTCTCTGCCCCTCTCCCGTTCATGCTCTGTCTCTCTCTGTCCCAAAAATAAATTAAAAAACGTTGAAAAAAAAAATTTCAAAATGGGTAGGAAGAAACTGGGAACCAAAAAAAAATAAGTGCAAGTGACGAAGATGGTGTTTAACATCAGGTCTTTCCTTAGGATTCCCAAGTTTATGGTCTTTTTACGGGAACTTGCTGCCATCCATATTCATTTTATATTATCAGATGTTTAAGTAATTCAAATGTAAAACTCTACTTTAGATGAAAGATCTGTAGACAAATGTTCAATAGGCTGTTATGGTAAATAGCTATTTAGTATTTAAAGTTAAGCATTTTATTTGGTCGCCCTATTATTGGCAGATTCCTGGTTAGATGAGATTGACACAAGATAATGAGTCCATCCTCTTTAAGACTTCTTACGTTTTATGGGGCACCTGGGTGGCTCAGTTGGTTAAGTGGGTGACTTCGGCTCAGGTTATGATCTCACAGTTCATGGGTTCAAGCCCCACAATGGTGTCTGTGCTGGCAGCTCAGAGCCTGGAGCCTGCTTTGGATTCTGTGTCTCCCTCTCTCTCTGCCCTCCCCCACTTGCACTCTATGTCTCTCTCTCTCTCAAAAATAAACATTAAAAAAAGACGACTTGTATTTTAGCTATGTTTGCCCATATAATATTGTAATAGTGTAAAACAAATAATCCACATCTACATATCAACACACACATACTTCCCAGTATTCATTATGTATACACGGCATAAATGCTTAGTGCTGATTCCTTAGTAAGACTAAGGGTAGTAAGCAGCAAGAGGTATTAATTAGAGTCTGTCTTCTCCCCAAGGCTTTACCCTCTATTGTATAGCTTTTCCCATTCTGGTCACCTCTGTGCTCCAAACCCCACATGGAAGTCTTGGGGCTGCATTGATCCCTACCTTCAAGGGTTCCTGCTGCACAGTGAGACTTGCCATTTCTCCTTTCAGGAATCACAAGAGATATACAGGCAAATATTAAATAAATGGACACCTGGAGTTTCTACTTTGTTCATTTCAAACTCCCAGTTCTTTACCATGTGTCACAGTGACCACCTGTTCATTGAGCAGTAGATACTATGGTCTATTTTTTTCTTCTTTGAGAAAAAGAAGGAGAGAGAACAAGGGGAGAGAGAGAGAGAGAGAGAGAGAGAGAGAGAATGAATCACAAGCAGGCTCCATGCTCAGCCTGGAGCCCGGTGTAAAACTTGATCATGAGATCATGACCTGAGTCTAAATCAAGAGTTGTTCGCTTAACCATCTGAGCCACCCACGCGCCCCTATGTTCTATTTTTTAATGTAGGAAATAGATGCTGTTTTAAAGACTCTTAAACAGATGCTAAGAATCGAGATTGGTATTGTCCAAACTCGTCTGAATTACTAAGAAAACAGGGAGTTATATAAAGGTAAAGAATGCCACCTGGTCTGTTTCTTTGGAGAATTAGGAAGGAGGATTTTGATTTTCACATGAAACATTAAATAATCTAAAGAAAAAGCTGGTACCACTGTAATTATTTTAATGTGATCTGAAATTTCAATGTTATTTGTATTTTTTGGATGGGAGAATGTTGGGGAATGAGAAGAGGAAGAAAGAGGCCTGGGGGCTTTAGTCATTAAAGTTTGAAATCTGTTTTTTTTTTTTTTCCACTGTGGTGCTTCTCAAAATGTCACCTGCTCTCTGAAAAGTGAGTCTGGGCAAAGAGCTTGAACACAGGCTTTAGAATTCAGGGCTCTAGCTTACCTGGGCTCTACAGTGATGCAGAATATGAGTAACTCTTATTCTGTTAGACCTCATTGTTCTGTTTTGTTAAAGGAGAGACTTGGTCTAGAATTAGTAAAGCCTTTTCTAATCCTTTATATGAATTTCTGAAGAATAACAGATGTCAACCCTTTTCCTTATTATGAAATCATCAACCCGAGAGTCTTCTTTTGAAAATAGGGTAAATGGCCTTGATTGGAGATATGAAAGGCCAAGTCCCCAGTCAGAGGTAATGATTCTCAACTCCCAAAATTGTGATACATTTTGTGAGGTAAGAAAGGTGAACTTGACCTTTGTCATACAGTGATTTTTGTGAGTTAGATGCTTGGGTTTCCCAGAAAGTTCATGTGTGTGACCCTCAGTGATGTGTATAGATCCCAATATGAGAAGTTGTTTTTTTTGGAAACTACCTTAAATCTAACTATAATAGTGTGTGTGTGTGTGTGTGTGTGTGTGTGTGTGTGTGTTGGTTAGGGGGCAATAAGAATGTACAGGCTCTTCAAACTGTGTTAACAGAGGAACACTTGTAGGTTCTAAAGCTATCACATGTGGAGAAAAAACAAGACAGAGACATGGCAAGGGTCTCTGAATAAGGCTTTCTCATAGTTGAATTTTTAAAAATGTATTTATTTATTCTGAGGAGGAGCAGAGAGAGAAGGAAAGAAAGAATCCCAAGTAGGCTCTGCACTGTCAATGTACAGCCTGACATGGGGCTCAAACTCACAAACTGTGAGGTCATGACCCGAGCCGAAATCAAGAGTCGTGCACTTTACTGCCTGAGCCACCCAGGTGCCCTATAGTTGAGGGTTTTTATGGTTATGTCACTGAGAAAGTACAATAGGGACCAGTAAGGCCAAACCGTGTGAAGAGCACTTTTGCTTTTCCATTAGAGGAATAAACTATCCAGAGCTTTCCTTGGTGTCACTAGAGGTATTGAGCTCTCGGTGGAGTTTTTGGGATTACACGATGAGTCTCAGCCATGCTGAATGGAACCTGGGAAATGGAAGTGGAAGTCTCCAGACCTCAACCTAACAGCTGGGCATCATGGAATGATTATAGCCTGGGAAGATGGAAAGTAAAAACCAGTACCCAGGCACAGAACAGAATTCTTGCACAAGAGGAGATACAACTAGCAAAGATCCACAAATCAACCAGATATCAAGGGAAATTTTTCAGTTGAGGCAAAGAGCATATTTTGAAGAGGCCCTCTCACCTCATCCCATTTAATCCCTAGGTAAAAGCAATTGTTTTCAACCATTTTGTAACTTTCATATTTCCATATAATGGCTTTGAATAGGAAGGTTTCTAGAAAGAGCATTCCAAAAATACCAATTAAGCAATCCATTTTAATCAGCTATCCATTTTCCATACTTAGTAGACTTTTGGGACGGAAGATAAGGTGAAATTCTAGCGGCATAACCTAGGTCAACAGCTAGATGGGCATTTCTTTGATCGTTATTTAACATCGACTGTGTTTAAATTAAATAAGTCCTACAATTATGGTCAACACCACCCCACTTACCTTTTAGAATACATTTCAAATGGTTTCTCAAGAAACCTTGCCAAAGCTGGCCAGATGCCCCATCACATAGTCTTCTAGCTCTCTCTGATGTAGTATTTACCTGTGTGTGTGTGTGTGTGTGTGTGTGTGTGTGTGTGTGTGTGTGCATTATGACTACTATAACAAAACACCATAGACTAGGTGACTTAGGAACTTATTTTTGCACAGTTCATAAGACCTTATATCTTTTTTCTTATAAGGACATCTATCATATTGGATATGGGCCTGGTCATATAACCTCATTTTTCCTCAGTTACCTCATTAAAGGTTCTCATCTCCAAATACAGACACATTCTCAGGTACTGGAAGTAAGGACCTCAGCCTGTGAATTTGGGAAAAACACCATTCAGCGCATAACACAATATATCAATCATGTGTCTATTAATTGGTTATTGGTTGCTTCTCTGTCCACTAGAACATAAAGCTCCATGGGAACCAGAATACTGCCACGCCCATCACTATTTGCCCAAGGCGTAGTATAGCACCTTGCTTATCACAGGTTTTCAATAACTATTTGCCCAGTGTATAAGCAACTGTCTAAATGAATAAACCAGTAAGGTTGACCTCCAAAACAATTTGGAGGGATATCATTTTAACAGTGAAAGGAGAGGTAATCGTACTTTTTTTTTTTTTTTTTTTTTTTTACAAATGTTCATATTACCACAGTTATATGCTGCCTACTGTGTCAAACCTGGGAATGAGCTACCCTCAGGGGAAGTGCTAATTAGACAAAGGCCAGTAAAGCTACCAGAGGTGGAGAGATGGCTGGGAGAGCTGCATCATGCAGGATAGAAGTGCTCGCCCTGATTACTACTTGTGGCCAGATGGTTTTAGGCTACGACCCTGCAATTATTGGAGCTGCTCCCCAAATATCACCCCTTTTCATATAAGCTGTTTATATCTAGCCACCATCTGCACATCAAGTAAACATGATAACTTTGTGAACTTTGTCTTCTGCTTCAATTAAGTTGTCATTAATGCCTCTGCATTTGAGCTAAGATAATGTTGATGAGAGAATCCCATTAACAAGGGCAAAGACATAAATAGGCACAGGGCTGTGACTGTCACAACAAGCTGTGTGCCGGGCACAGAGTTCAAGTTTCCGAAGACAGAAAAGTGATGAGTGTTCCAAGTTATGGGAAACTGAGAAATGCAATTGCCTGAGCTTCGAGATATCCTGCAAAGGTTGGGAATGTTTCCCAAAACAGTGATCTCTTGGACATCTGCAGCTTTTTCCAGTCTGATTAATGACAGTGGGATCATTTTATTTCTTAACTGACTCTTCCTTCCTCACCATTCACTCAAAAGAGTAACTGAGGGAGCTAGGTTTTTATTATTACATCAGATATTACACTCTAATAGTCAATCCTGATCTCACTTCCTTTGCTCTTTCCTAGTTTCTGCTTTGATAATTCCCTCATATAATTTGCATTACCTCCATTTAATTCAGGAAGGTTTTGAAGTTCCTACTCTCTGCTGGCACTGTATGTATGCTCAGACCTGAGGATTGGGGCATTGGCCACTGGGAGCCCATGGGTACAGTTGGAAGAGATGGTCTTGGGGCATTTGTGATGCAAGAGGATGTATGCTCAGGATAGTGGGGGATCATGGAGGACAGGAAGCCAGATGAGTGAGAAGGGAAAGGTTTTCTAGGGGCAGGGGCAAGGACAGCTTGTTTTGAAGAATGGATAGAATTTGGCCAAACGAAGAGGGAAGGAAAGGATGTTCCAATCCAAGGAAAGAAGTAGGAGATCTAGGAGGCTAAAACTCCATGGCTGGCTCAGGATGACTGGGTCACCGAGGACAAAGGAGGACAGACAGAAGAGAAAGCAGCGTTCTGACAGAGACATCGGAGTTGGAGCTGTATCGTGAAGGCAATAGAGAAATTATCTGTCTCTGGAGTTGAGCTTGATTTTTACCATGTAGATTTTGGAGCTGAGAATTCAAGTCAATATCACAGAAACAAGGGCTTTACCATCAACCACGAGTACGTCACATTTCCTGCCTGACTCTAGTGGATGGCAGAACCGGATGTTTTCCTTGCATACCCTGACCAAGGAGGGTCTTCAGGATCCAGGTCACCTTGATGTATAGGCTGGGCTTTAACAACTAGGAAAGGTTTGACCTGTGATTTATGGCCCAGGCACCAGGGAGAGCCCTGATACTGACACTTGGCAGTGGAGATTCAGCTGGTGAGATGCTCAATCAATCAGTGAGCATTTGGAGAGGGCAGAATGCTGTCCTGTTGATGCTGAGGGGGATACCAAAACAAGACTCAGACTCTGACCCCCAGGAACTCATCTCAGTGGGAGATGAGACTTACAGCTATGCATTAAGCATAATGCATGGTTCAACACAATAAATAATATGAACTAACTGCATAGATCAGATAGCAGGTGTTATAGGGATTGTGATGGAGAAATCACTGTGTTGGTCTAGTCAAGGTAAACCTGCTTTGCTCATTTCTTGGTTTATTAACCTATTCACTCAGTCATTAGGCACTTGTTATGTGCTCTGCACTGTGCTTGGTGCCTATGATAGAAAGTTAAAAAAAAAGAAGGATGCTTCCTTGTTCTTACAGTTGAGGAGAAGAAGCTCTGAGACAAATACTGGGGATTGGAAGGTAGGGAAATGGGCTTGGTTATTGAAAGCTGGGAGTGGAGGCACCAATTAGGTAAGTGGATTCACTTAGAGCATAATGAATGCACTAGCTTAGTTACAGTAGGGAGTTTGCATAGGAGTATTGGGAAATGGGATTGAGACGATAGATGGAAATTCGATTGTCAAGCTAAGCAGTTTGAGATTCATTCTCCAAGCTCCATGACCCACTGGAAGGACATGCTGTGGGGTACTCCTTAGACAGTTCAATGTAGCGGGCTGTCCAGCACCAGAAAGAAGTCGGAGGCTGGGGAAAGAGGGAGGTCGTCACAAAATTCCCCAGCTGTGGTGATAAATAATAGAATAATGGCTGGGGAAGGAATTGGAAGACAAATATGAATTCAATCTACCATATAGGGAAGGGTTAATAAAATTTGATAATTGATGGATAAAATGTATCCAAGGAAAACAGAACTCAGGACCTAAATCATAGCATAGTGGTACTAATAATTGTAATATGCTCTTTTACGATGTGATTTACATTTTAAGACTGCTTTATTCAATTATTTATGTATTCCCTACTTTGTTCTCACAAAAAATTGAAACTACCTTTGAACTATTAAGTTAACAGTGGACATGACAGGATGTGGGAAAATCAGCTGAATTGGGTTTTCTGGAGAAGATAAAGCCTAGAAACTTCCAAGTCAAGCTGGGTAATTCTGTCTCTATTTTACAGATGAGGAAGCAGGTGTCGAGGGATGAAGAAATCTGTCTAAATTCCTAGAAATTATAAGTGGCACGGCTTTGAGCAAGGGGTAACGGGTGAATAGAGGCATCAAGGAAATCTGTGACAAGTTATTTCCAGGGTTGGAAATAGAGTCATCAGGGATGTGCCTCTGGCCTGGGCTGAATCTCTGCATGCTGGCCTGTTGCTGTATCGACTGATGCTTAGAGGTCCTGCAACAGCCATGATGTTCCAAAGATTCTGTGTTCAAACCATCAGGAGAGACAGTGAAATAAGGTGAAATCTAAATACAAATATCTATTAGGCATTTGAGGACAAGAGAAATACAGAAAGATAGGGTGGGGGTGAGAGAGAGCAGCAGGGCTCTGTAGACTGAAAAATTAGTTAATGTGTCATTCTCAACCAAGGGAGATTCCCCACCCTTCCACCCCAGCCTCCCATTCCCCCAAACCTACCCGAGGGACTTTTGTCAATATCTGGAGATATTTGTGGTGCTGGGAGTAGGGGGGCTGTTACTGGCATTTGGTGAGTCAGGGGTGCTGCTAAACGTCCTACATAAGGGGCGTATTACAGAACACCCTACCCCCAACAAAGAATTATCCAGTCCAAATTATCCAGGGACAGTGTTGAAGAACTCTGCTTCTAGAAAAACCTTACTCTTCTTAAAAAAAAAAAAAAAAAAAAGTTTTGCCTCTCAGAATATTACTTCACTGCTCTGAGTCTCAATTCCATCAGATGTGAACTATCAGTCGCTGTGAAGTTCTCATTACAAAAAGTATACAAAATGGCTTATTAAATGCTCGGTAAGATTACTTATCTGGAAAAATAGCATCGAAGTAATGGCGATTAGCTAGAATTCCACGTCCGATCTAAGTAGACGTTCTAAGAAACAGAAGTTGAATTGTATTTTAATTCTTAGAAGCTAGAAGATCCACCAAAAGCCAGGACCAGCGTTTGAACTCAGTATTGTCAAAACGGAAGTTTCCTTGTGAGAAGATGAGCTGGTCGGCCATTTTGGAGATGCTCTGGCTATAGAGTCACATATGACCCAGTGGTCAGACTCCAAGGTGCTCACTGCGAGAACTGAAAGCTTAGGTCTACACAGAAATTGGCACACATGTTCACAGAAACTCTATTTATAATACCCCTAAATGAAAACAACCCAGATGTCCATCAGCTAGTGAATGGAAAAATAAAATGTGAGATAGCCATACCATAGAGTATATAATTCAGCAATATAAAAATATCCTGACACAAGCTACAGCAAAGGATGAACCTTGAAAATGTGTTAGATGACAGAAGCCAGTCATAAAAGGGAACCCGATGCACAAATTCATGTATAGGAAATGCCAAGGATGGGGAAATCCATTCAGACAGGAAGCAGAGTAGTAGTTGACTAGGGCTGGAGGTGAGGGGGGTGAGGAGATAGGGGAGGAGGTACCTATATGTTATAACATTTCTGTCGGGCGTTACAAGTGTTTTAAAATTAATTGTGATGGTTGCCTGACTGAATATACTAAAAAAAAATGACTTCTGCATTTTATTTTTTTTCATTTTTTTAAATGTTTATTTATTTTTGAGAGGGCAGGGGGTTGGAGGGCAGAGAGAGAGGGAGAGAGGGAATCCCAAGCAGACTCCTAACTGGTCAGCGTAGAGCCCAATGCAGGGCTCAATCTCACAAACCCTGACATCATGACCTGAGCTGAAATCAGGAGTCAGACGTTGGACCGACTGAGCCACATGGGCACCTCTTGAATTGTGCATTTTAAATAAATGAATTGTATGGCACGTGAATTTTATCTCAATCAAGCTGCTCCAAAAATACTAATAAAGAAAAGCAAAGTTGCATTCAATGACAGAAGATAGAACTTTGCAGAAGTAATTGGCCATCAGTTCTTGCAGCAGGGGCATTGTTGGCCTAGGAGGGGTGGAGAGAGAGAGCAGGAGCTCAGCCTGGTTCTCCGGAACCCACCCCCCTCCCTTCAATTCTGACTCCACCTCTAGTAGCCATATGACCCTGGACAGCCTCTCTGGCTTTTCGTTTTAGCATCTGTAGCGGGAGGACCATGAAACTGGGCCTCCTGGACCATTGTGAGAATTAGGAATTACACATTTAAAATGCCTGGCACATCACAGGTATTCGGCACTGTTAATGTGCGTTACTAGCTATTTTTACAATTGGCCCGTATTTCAAAAGTTCATTTGCAAGCAATGATGGAAACTGCCTTTTTTTTTCCTTCATGGAGAAAAACTCCATGTTAAGTCTTAAGCAAGCACAGAGAAGTCTATCCAACCCTCTCTGTAAAGGAGCTCTTTTATTTATTTATTTATTTATTTATTTATTTATTTATTATTTTTTTATTTATTGTAAAGGAGCTTTTAGACAAGTGGCTTCAGCTGAATTCTGGGACCTGGGAGCAGTTGCTTTGTTAACAAGGAGGGCCAGAAGTGGAAAAGAATGAAAATGTTTCCTATTCTTCTCAACTTAGTTTGTTAGTCTTAAAAAATAATCATAAAAGTTGGACATTTTGTTTTTAGAAACTTTGAAAATTCTAGTACTCTCTGTAAGAAAAAAAACCAACAACACACTAATCATTCCATGTCATTCCAGTGTTTTCTCTTTGTAGCAATTTTTGACAAAATGCATACCATAACCACATACGCTATTTAGCCTGAGTTTTCCACTTATCTGGATATCACTTGCATTCTTGGACATTATAATTTTTGATGACTACATTATATTCCGTGTTACTAAATATGCCGTATTTGATTTAACTAACCCGCTATTGTTGGAAATACTGGTAGTTGTGAATTTTTGCTCTTAGAAATAATGGCCTCATAAACTCTCCTCCCCTTACATCTTGGCTGTAATGCTTGTACTATTTCAGGATTAATTCTTCAGAAAAAAAATATGGGAAATGAGGTATGATATTTTTAGGGCTTTTTTTTTTTTTTTTGATGCCCTTTGGTATTTTGTCTTCCAGAAAGAAGGTACAAACTTACGCTGCCATCAGCAATATGAAATTGCCTGTTTCCCTCTTTCTACACTAACTGTGTTGGTTTTGTATCCATTGCCTGTCTGGCAGATGGCAAATATTTGACATCACTTTGCAGGTCAGAAAATGTATGTGTGTCATCATCCACCAATCTTTCCAGAACCCCAATCCCGCATTTTAAGCCCGGGCTCCTAAATCCTATGAATCCTTCGGGGGCCACCCTAAAGTGGCCCTGATTACCCTGTTCTACCTCCAGGAGCATTTCCCCATCGAGGTGTTCCTGGCCTCAAAGGTGGTACTTTCTCATTCTCCCCATTGAAAACTTTTCTTCTTTCAGACCTTTCACCTCAGGGAGGTTTTGGGAGGAAAGCACTCTGACAGCATCGGTTTTCCCCAATTTGTGAACAATTAATAGCACTTAAACCTGTACCTTTAAAAAAAGAATTCTTAGAAACGAAACCTTGGAGAACTTCTAGGGGTGTTATTTGGTTATAAAAATATATATTACATATATAGCCATTAACAGAATGAAGTGGGAAGGAGGGCCCAGCAGAAAGCAGATTTTTAGAAGGGAATATGTCACTTCGTTTGCCTTGGAATCTGTTCCCAACTCAGCTCCTCTAAAACCAGCCTTGTTTTTCCAGGCTTCTTTTCATCTTCCTCTTCTGAAACCTCAGATGGTGTAGTTTCCTAACCCAGGCTGCACAACCTTCCAAGGCCTGGGGCCACCCTGAAGCCTGCCTTAATTAACCCGGTGTGGGGCCCAGGGACCTGTCTTTTCAGAAGCTCCCTAGGTGCTGCCTTTTGTGTGGTCAGCCTCAGGAACCACTGTCCTCATAATTTTCCTCTGAAGAGTGAAGATTTCACACAGGGATTTGGGACCATGGAGGAAAAGATCAAAAAGATCAAACCAAAAGGAAAAGCAGACCAAAAAGGGAGGGAAAAAAAGAGAAGAAGAAAGAAAGAAAGGAAAAAAAAAAAAGACAAGCAACCACGCAAATCCTCATTAAGTGACAGTGTTGAAGAAAGCGATATGGACAGTGATGTGGGAAGGGGAGGGGACCAGGCAGCAGAACACAAAGGCCAGTGTTCTGGCCTTGCCACTCCCACAGGTCAGACCTCTTGTCTCAGGCCAGTGTCATCTGTGAAATGACTAGAGGATGCATCTCTGATTAGGCAGGACACTCTGCACGCCTCCGTTCTCTTCTTACTGGAGCCCTGATGCTGAGCAGGGCACTGGTCCCGGGGGGGGGGGGGGGGGGGGCCCGGTATTTACATCCTCTAAGTTGGGTTAGTTACTGATGCCTCTTCCAGCTCAAACAGTCTATAGTTTGTCTGCAGATGCAGTCTCCTGTGTTATGCAAATGTATTTAAATCAGTATGCAAATGAGAATAAAAAAGAAGTAAAGACCCACAGCTGGCCGTGCCCCCCAAATGCCCCTGCCGGAAGTCAAATGTTCATCGCCGGGAAACGCGTGACACAGCCTCTACCTCATTAGCAGAGTCCCCGTGGTTAGGACCCAAACAATGGCTTTTGGGAGGAAGTACGGCCACCAGGTTGAGCAGCCCCTGGGTTCACCCCAAGCAGATGTTCAGGGCCGCAGCCAAGGCTGCCAAGAAGCTGGCTGGAAATGCAGGGGGGGTCCCTTGCATCTGGCCTGTTGTGAGCAGATGGGACCCAGCTGCCTGGTGCAGTGCAGCTGGGCTCCCAGCCTGGTGCTGTGCTGCTCCCTGGGCACCTTCTCCAGCCCTATGAGGGCTCAGGGGCACACGCGCTTCAGTAACTATTCTGAGAAGCCCTGCAGACCTCTGCTCTGATTTTCAGTGCTTGCTTTCCAGCTGGTTTCTTAGGACCTGCTCCAGTAGGCTCTACCAAGGCTGATTTCTTTTACCTCCAGAAACAGCTCTTACTCTGTCCCTTGCTCTCCATTGTCACTGCTGCTACTTTGGCTGAGACCCTTATCATCTGGTCTTCTGGGGCCAGTGCAAGCAGTAGGCCCCACCCATTGTGCTTCCTGCTTTGACTCCCAGCGGTCCTCTGCCACCCAGTCTTTGCACAGTGGACCTCCAGCTAGGTCATTCCCATGCTGAAGACCCTTCATGGCCTCCCATTGTTCTAAAGCAGTGGTTTCCATTCCTGACAGCACGTTAGAGTCACCCAGGGAGCTTTTAAAAAAATGCAGACGCAGGGCGCCTGGGTGGCTCAGTCTGTTGAGCATCCAACTCTTGATTTCAGCTCTGATCATGATCTCATGGTTCATGAGATCAAGCCCCACTGTGGGCTGTGTGCTGACAGCGCAGAGCCTGCTTGGGATTCTCTCTCTCTCTCACTCTTTCTGTCTCCCTCCTTCCCTCTCTCTCTCTCTCTCCTCTCTCTGCCCCTCTCCCCCCACTCTCCGTGTCTCAAAATAAATAAATAAACATTTATTTTTTTAAATGCAGATGCCTCGGGTCCTATCCCCAAAGGTTTTGATGGAATTGGCTTGAATAAAGCACTTTACACAATCATTTATCCAAGGAAATTGTGGAAACCCATTCCTTAGTTTTCCATGCCAGGTCCCTGGGTGAATGGATCCTTTCTCACTGGCTTTCTTCTTGTTCTCCCCCGCTTCTCATTGCTTTTTTGTACAGGCTCTTTGACTCCTGGACTCTTGCTCTCTGAGTAGAGAACTCTTTGCACTTTTCAGAACTTCCCTAAACTGTCACCATCTCTGCTGTGAAGTCTTTCGGGGATCCTCCTATGCCATTAGTTAGGTTTTCTTTCTTCTCTGCTTCCATAGTACCACTCCACCCAAAACTGAATTCAGTGTTCTTTTCTTGCCTTTTTTGTCTGTCCCACTACCCTGAACTCGAAGGACAGAATTCTTTTTTTTTTTTTTTTTTTAAATTTATTTTTGAGAAAGACAATGTGGGCAAGCTGGGGAAGAGCAGGAGAGAGGGAGACAGAAGACCTGAAGCAGGCTCCTCACTGACCATAGAGAGCCTGATGTGGGGCTTGAACTCACAAACCATGAGATTATTACCTGAGCTCAAGTTGGACGCTTAACCCACTGAGCCACCCAGGCGCCCCGCAGAGGACAGTATTGTAACCCTCACTGCGTGCCTCTTCCATTTAATGGTAGCCTATAGACATCATGTGATATGTCTCTCCATCACATGGTGATGGTACTCTCCATACTTCACAAGCCAGGGACCATTTTATAGTTGCTCTTCTGTCCATTTGTTTTAGCTAACATCATTGTCTGCTTATGATGCGACATGGACCGTTCTACATGCACTACCATATTGACTACTGTATAATTATCACAACAGCCTAGAAGTCATTTCCCCCACGTTGCAGGGGAGAAAACTGAGGCAATAAGAGGAGGAAAACAACTCCGCACAGAGCAAGACACGAGAAATGTCTACTGAGTGGAGACGTGTGACTGTGTGCTTTTGTCACAGACACATCTTTGTGACCAGACTGATGAATAAGACTGTGTTTCCTCGAGCAAGTACTTGGCACCAACAGAGTCTTAATAGCTGATAGATTTTTTTAGAAAGAAACGATTCCCATCTTCATGACTAATTCCCAGTACAGTTTTCTTAGTAAGGTAGGCTGGCAGGGTAGTTATGCACCAAAGACATCTGAGGCAAAAGAACAAGATAGGAATTACCTTTTAAAAAAAATTATCATTATTATTTAGAGAGAGAGAGAGAAAAAATGAGGGCACAAGTTGGGGAGGGGCAGAGGAAGAGAGAGAGAATCTTAAGCAGGCTCCACACTCAGCAGGGAGGCTAACACAGGGTTCGATCCCGTGATCCTGCGATCATGAACTGAGCTGAAATTGAGAGCTGGACCCTCAACCTACTGAGCCATCCAGGCACCCTTGAGAGAATTACCTTTTAATAAACACTCAGGATGCCTCCAACTGTCCTAGGACATTTCCTGTCTGATCTCAATGGATCCTCTTAACAAGGACACAGAGCAGGAATTATGATCTTTGCAGACAATAAAGCCAGACTTCAGGGAAGGTAGGAATAGCCAGTGTCACCTAATTAGTTAAGGAAAAATGTTGAGATTGAGCTAGTGTATTACGTGTCTCCAAAGGTAGACGGCCTTCGCCTGGCACATCACTAGAATCTGGCTTTCCTCATCTACTTTTGCCTTTAAAAATAGTTTATTTTTAATTAAAAAAATTTTAACTTTATTTATTTATTTTGAGGGAGAGAGGGTGTGCAAGCAGAGGGGGGGTGGAGAGATAGAGAGAGGATTCCAAGCAGGCTCTGTGCTGCCAGCGCAGAGCCCGACACAGGGCTCGAACACAGGGCTGATATCATGACCTGAGCTGAAACCAAAAGTCAGACACTGAACCTACTGTGCCACCCACATGCCCCTTACTAAAAAAGAAACATAAGGCATTTGCAGGAAAATGTGAGAAAAACAAATCACCTATAATCCTACCACACAGAGATAAAATCACCATGGGCATTTTTTTGTAAGTTTATATATTTTGAGAGAGAGAGAGAGAGAGAGAGAGAGAGAGAGAGAGAGAGAGAGAATGAGCAGGGGAAGGGCAGAAAGAGAGAGGGAGAGAGAAGATCCCAAGCAGGCTCTGTGTTACCAGCACAGATCCTGACACAGGGCTCGAACTCACAAACCGTGAGATCCCGACCTGGGCGGAAATCAAGAGTCAGATGCTGAACCAACGGAGCCACCCAGGCGTGGGCATTTTTAAGTTTTTTCCTTTCAACCTTTTACTTTGCATTTATAGCAAGAGGTCAGTTCATTTGGCAACACCTGTAGGTGTAATATACAGACCAGTTTGTGTTTTGCCCTTTTGCTTTGAACTCAAATGTATCAGACATTGTTCAGCCACTTTGAAAAAAAAAAGAAAAGTGAAACGGTAAAGAGAGGAGGGAAGGTGAGGCTTATGGGTCTGCTGGGGGTTTGGTTTAAGCAAAAGGAGACACGGGGAGGCTGCTGAGAGCACGCGTGGAGCACGGAGCCCGGCAGGTGAGGAGGATGAGCCCCGCTGGCTCCAGATCTCCCCAATCATCCCTACTGCCTTCCCTGTTGCTTTTGCAGGCAGCAGCTTGAATGATGGCTTGTGGCATTCAGTCAGCATCACCGCCAGAAGGGACCGCATCACTCTTACTCTGGATAATGATGCAGCATCCCCGGCCCAGGACACCACTCGCGTACAGATTTATTCTGGAAATAGCTACTACTTTGGAGGTAAGTTCCCCAGCTTTTGAAAAATAAAGGACGGAGGGAGAATGCAATGGACAATTATTTTGCTCTAATCATTCTTTTTTTTTTTTTTTTTTTTTTTTGGCAATTAGACCATTCACACACACACGCGCGCGCACGCGCGCACACACACACACAGGTACCCAATCCCAAGCGCAAAATAATGAGAAGCAAACTTTCTGACAGCTGTGCAGATATAAACTATCTAGGTCAGTGCAGAGGGGAAAAAAAAGAAAAAAAGAAAAACTTTAGCTATAAGAGCTGGTGTTATGTAACTTGTCCAAAGGAGATTTTTGTAGCCATGCCAAGCTCCGTGATCACGTTGGGAAGGAGGAAGTCAGCTGAAAACTTGGAGGATGTGTACCAACAGTCAGCAGTACCTGCGAAAGGAAAAATCCAGATGGGAAGGCAGGGAAGGCACAGCCAGGATCCTCAGCCATATAGGCTACTCTGCCGCTTTGCGGTCTGAATCCCCCGTCTGTTTGTTCCTTCCCGACATCCCTGGAGGCCATGCCCATGGAGTAGGGCTCTAAAAATGGGGAAGGTCTAGAAGTCCTGTGAACTTGTAGCTCCAGTGGAGCAGGTGACACAGGTCCAGCTGTCCCCATTTCCAGGTGAATCCTAGGAACATTCCCAATGACAAAGACACGGGGCATCCTGGAAAGGATGAAAATTACATGATGAGGAATTCACTACCTTTTTATAGATGCATGTGCAGCTTTATTTAGTTTTTTTTCCCCAAGTTATTTCTTTCATTAAAAATCTTAGTATCTAATTTTTTAGTCATGTGTTTGTATCATAGAAACAGTCTCTAGAGAGTAATGTCAAAGAGCCGTCTGACCTTGAGGAAGACCCTGATGGTCCCTGAACTTCCTTATCTAGGACATGGAGAAACAAAGCCAGACTGCTGGAGAACTTCAACAGGGTCAGGGTTACATGCTTGCAAATAGACACACGGGCTGCGCCTTTTGTAAACACGTGTATGGGCTGGGCCTCTTCTCCTGTTGCTAATTCTTCCTCCATTAGGAAACTGAAGGGAAGTGTTTGTGTAAAATTACAAAGTGCGGTCTCTCAAACAGACTTTGCAAATCACTTCTCTCATGGCACTGACACACGGTTAAGTTTTGAAATCCAGAAGGGGCTTTGCATAAGTACATTGTACATAACAAGGTATCCTGGAAGGGAAGCAGCATAGAGCAATACTGTTGTGGTTTGATTTTTTAAGGCCCGACTAAAACCCTCTGTCCTTCACTCTAAATCCCCACGTCTGCAAGGACAACAGATTCCAACAAGAAAGGAGCTCTTCCCTTGCCTCTAAATGTCGTATGTGTCTTACGCCATTTAATTAGTGCAGGAACTTTGTGAAGTAGGCGATTGTAGCCCCATTTCACAGACAGTAAGACTGTTGTTTGCTGAAATGCAATAACTTGTGTAAACGTTAGAATCAGGACCCACCCCCAGGTCTGTGTTCTCCGCAACCTGCTGCATTGGGACAGCAAAGGGATGCTAGCAAACGTAGCATAAAGGCAGCAGAAGAAGGGTCTTGGGGACCCTAAGATACATTTCACAGACTGCATAATTCTTGCATCACATGCAGTGTCTCATCAACAAAGAGAGAAAAGCATTCTTGTATTTGTTTCTGAGGAAAGTGATGTTCGATGATTACGGCATGCAGAATGCCTCAAAGACGAAATGTCTGGCTTCCCCCCAGTTAAGGGGGCTCTGGGTTTACAAGGCCGAGACTTATCTGCGATTTGAACGGCATTTAAGCAAGCGCCCCACACGTAGACCATAAACTTAAGGGAGGTGAAAAATGAGCCTGAGCAATAATAGTCAACTTACATAAATTCTCTCTACAGTTTCAATTAGAACTTGTAGGAATCTCTCTTCGTTTTATGGTGTGCCTGTGAGCTGTTAAGCAGCTGCTGGGCATCAGCCCAGCAGTGACTGTCTATTAGAAATGGCTGAAATAATTCCCAATTATTTATGGGTTATTGCCATGTTTTCAAGCTTGCATTCCCATATGCTCTGAACCTATTAAAACCCATCGGGATGGAGCACAAGCGCTCATATACCTACATTGCCGTGTACCTGTCTTAATGAGAAGTGCCCTGATCGCAAGCTATGCTAAATCAGCGTAATGCAGTGTTTTTTTAAGGAACACCCTTTAAAGAGGTACGGTGTTAACCTTTCAGTGTGCTATTACAGCCCTATAACTAGGTGCGTTTAAGCTCGTAGTTCCTTTGGTGTCTGCGTTTGCTTTGCGCCTCGCTTCAGAATTCCAGTTCTGTTCCTGCGTGTGTACCTTTCTCAGGAACTAAGCCTGTTAATGCCAACAATTAGCCAGACAATTACTCTGCCACCATCCTTACCCAAACCATAATTTCCTTTGAAAGTGTAATTGAGAATTGAATTGTGCATTTAGAGCGTGTTTCGAGACAGAACCCAAACTCCCAAGTAGTTATAATATGTTGCCTCTTGGGATGAGTGAAATACACCATGCGACTGGATGGTTGGATAGTTTACCGACAGGCGAAAAGAAAGAGGGACCAGGTGAATGTTACAGTATCAGTGTTCCCTTTAACGCATGTTGTTTTCTGTTCCGTACAACGATTGAGTATGCCCCGTTTTCTACCAATTCTGTCCCTTCTTTGAGAATGCTAGGATTTCCAACGAACATGTGTGCACTGCTGTGAATGAAAAAGCCCCCAAAACAATTAGACCTCCAGGTCCTCCATCAATAGGTCGCCAAAGCAATGACTGATCATTTCAGTATTCTTCCTCATTTTTTTTTCTCTGTCCCACAGGGTGCCCCGACAATCTCACCGATTCCCAATGTTTAAATCCCATTAAGGCTTTCCAAGGCTGCATGAGGCTCATCTTTATTGATAACCAGTCCAAGGACCTCATTTCAGTTCAGCAAGGTTCCCTGGGGAATTTTAGTGATTTACACATTGATCTGTGTAGCATCAAAGACAGGTAATTATTGTCTCTTCTCCTCTGTTCTCCCACCCCCTTCCCATTCTCACTGTTCTAAATATGAGTTTCTTTAAGCAAAATTCTAATCCACTGACATTAGCCACATTAGACATAATTGAGTTGCCTAATGGAAAATATTTCTGAAAGGATTTCAGGCCCAGAGAAAAATCGTTTAAATTAGTTGAGTCTCTCTTCATGTTGACTTGCAGTAAATGGGATATGCAAATTAAATCAAAATACAAATTTGTGACAGGATTAAAATTGTATGCATAAACAACATTTGATTACTTTGAAGTTAAGAGTGAAGCAAAAAGGAGGGAGGGATTACTTTGGTCTTAAGCCATTTTATTCTTTAGAGCAGGGAGCATCCTTTCTAACAGGGGCAGATGAACATCAGGCCCTCAGGGTCTAGAACAGAGGTTTGTGTGGTCCAGTGGTGAGGTGACTCCTGGGGCCACTGACCTGTGGCGTCACCTCCAAACCATGGCTTCTTTGGCGCAGAAAAGAGCAGGTCCCCCATGGAGAGAATCAGCATTTAATACTGTGCAACCCACAGATGTGGCACAAGTTCAGTTTCTTTCTTTATTTCTTCCGGGCTCCAACTCCTCTTACATTTAAAATTTCTAGCTTCAAAGACACACTTTGGAAAATTAAAGAGGACCAGTTCTGAGTTTTCAGCCAGGCTTAGCGTGCTCTCCACGTTTTATCTCTAGCACTTACCTCCTTCATTCTTGTGGTTACAGTCATCTTCGTCGATATATCGTTCAACAAATGGGTGAATAATAGGTGTGAAGTGCTTGCCCATGTGTTGGTGTTACAGGGTCTCTGCTCACGTCCCATCATGGAATAAATGAGCCATTATGATAAAATGCAATAAATGCCCAAGTAGTGCACACTTATTTGTGGGACGTCTGGCAGCCGCAGCTCAGCCTGGCCGTGGGAAGAATGAGGTCAAGAAGGTTTTCAGGAAGGGGTGCTTAGCTAAGTCTTTTTTTTTTTTTATGTTTATTTTTAAGAGAAAGAGCACCAGCAGGGGAGGGACAGAGGAGGCGGGGGCAGAGGACAGAGGCTCCGAATCAGGCTCTGTGCTGATAGCAGTGAGCCTGATGTGAGTCTCAAACTCACGAACCATGAGATCATGACCTGAGCCCAAGTCTGACGCTCAATAGACTGAGCCACCCACGTGCCCTGGTGCTGAGCTAAATTTTAAAGGACGAGCAGACTTGGCTGAGGTGTGATGAGGGGTGCCGGTGTACGATGGGTCCTCTGGATGTAGCATGGGGAGTGGCAGAGAAATAGGAGAGATCATGGCTTGCAAGCATTTCAACAGTTCCAAGTGCCTGTTTTCCATTGTTAAATATTGGGATGCATTTTATAATCCATGGCGCATCATCATTCAATTGGCAACATGTCTTTCTTAGTGGCATATAAACTAAGGGTATATGTTAACAATGAATAGTGCTTTAGGGTCAATAAAACATAGCTCAGTGGATATGGAAGGTCACTGTGATGGAGTACGTGGTGTGCACATGGCTAGAGATTGGGGCCGTTAGGAATTATGAAGAAATTTGTGTGCCCATGGAACGTGGCCCCGTGTGCTAAGTGACAATCAGGAAGGAAGGTATCAGATTTGCTTACAAGAAAGAGTACCCAGGAAAAAGGGAGAAGGATGGATGGATGGAGAACCAGCCTGGAGCTAGGAAGAGAACCACCCCCATCCATGGGGCACTGATGAGAAGTAACAGGTGTTTCTCCTCAGCGGCACAGCAATCAGCTCTGTAGGTTGTAGTCTCCTCGGATGCTCCGAATGACCAATATAATTTGATGGAGTTTTATGTGCATGTTTCTCTGTTAATACCACTACACATGGGATCCTCAACAAATCACACAGACTTCCTGGCTCTTCTGCTTCATTTTTTTTCTATTTGACCAGCTGGATAAGTGGGTAATAAAATGTGTGCTTCATTAGAATGTGCTAGTTTAGCGATCTCAGAATAAAGGGTTCTACACGGAATGGTTGCCACCCCGATAGTCTTTATTAACGATGAGGGGGAAGCATGCGACTTCATCAGCCAGCACAGCCTTTCGCAAAGTGTAGTTCAACAGAGGGAACATTCATCAATAGGGATCTCTTATGATACCTTAATTTCTAATCAAGGACGCTCTCATTATTTTCGATTACATGAAAGTCATTGCCATCTATACTGCATCATTACTTTTGTGTAATTGTAGTCTGTATAATTGTATTACATACAATTGTGTTTTGGTTAATTGTATAATAAGGGATTGTGTTTAGTTTAGTGAGTAAATGGCACGTTTTTCTTGATTTACCAGACATTGCCTCTAACAGAAGGGGATACTGTGGTAGAAGGCTTTGGTTGATTAATTATTTCTTGAACTTATATTTAAAATTTGTTGGAGAGGGGCAGAGGTTCAAAAGCAGGTGGTCCTGAGTTTTGTGTTGCATTTTTAACATGTTGATCAACTAAACTTGATTTAAGGGCAAGTGCAGAGTTTTTGTCTAGAAAGAACTTGCCATTTGGGGATGGGGTGGGGTGTGCTAGAAGAGGTGAAGGTGGAGAAGTTTGGCTGTGTTTTTGTTTTGTTGTTTTTGTTCTTTTCTGGCTGTGTTTTTTGTTATTGTTTTTTTTAAAGTTTATTTTGAGAGAGAGGATGTGGCAGGGGCATAGAAAGAGAGAGAGAGAGAATCCCAAGCAGGCTCCATACTCTCAGCGCAGAGCCCACTGTGGGGTTCGAACCCACAAACTGTGAGATCATGACCTGAGCTAAAATCAAGAGTCCGATGCTTAACAGACTGAGCCATTCAGGCGCCCCTGGCTGTGTTTTTTTCTTAACTATGCTCCTGTCTGGAAAGTCCAAGGAGGGCAGCCTTTGATCTGGCCTGAGAGCCTCTTCTCTCCCTGGCCAAATTCTCTTCCCTTTCCTCGTAGGCTTTAAAAACCCAGTCCTCCCCCTGGCCTTTCGGTAGTTGTCTGCCCCACCCCTCCCTGTTCCCTTTCTTTTCCCTCAAAGCTAGCTGACCTGGCTGGCCAGAAGAATCCAGCCCTCTCAGTGACCCATAAGGCTCTCAGTGCTCATCACTCTAGGAAAACCAAGGTGGCATTCACAAACATTCCAGGATTCAAAGTGCTTCCTCCCACGAGGGTCCCTGAAGCATGAGCAAATTCACAAAATGCTCCTGAGACCATGCTTAGGTAACAGCTGGGAGGGTCCATTCTCATGGATTAAGGAGCCTAAACTAACAGTTTGCATTTCAGCCATCTCTATGATGGGCAAATTACCAAGTCTTCTGGCTTCTCTGGAAAGAAGGAGGCTGAGCGATTGGCCTGACCCCCAGTTCTGGCAGCAGAGACTTCTGACTTTAGGAGGTGCCATCAGTAAAATTGCTGAGTGGCTGGCAGTCCAGGGATGGACTGGGAGAAGGAGGTAGAGCACCCTTGTGGGAACCACATGTGGGGCCAGAATGGAGCATTCCCAGCAAATCCTGTGCACTTTCCATAGTCTTTCTAAACCTCTCGACTAGAATGTGCATCCACTATACCTCACTTTGCGGGCTGAATCTTCAACCTCATGTTTTCCGCACCCCAGACCAATGTTCTTCGAGATCCACACTTACCTCTTGCAGTCTTCTTGGACTTAAAGGAGGCAGGATATGATATTTTAAACCACACAAAGCAAAGTCACCCCCGATAAATGCTTTGCTCCATGAACAACTTCATCATACCCTCTGGTACTCAACCTCTTAGATAGGCATTGAGTGAATGGGTGAGGCATTCTATGGGTGAGGTATATACCCAAGTATATACTTGGGTGGCAAAAGATGTGGTAAGAACTGTGGAAGCCTGGCAGTGCAAGCGCATCAATATTCCCATTTCTCAGAGAGAGTCAACTAAGACCTAGAGACATATGTCAGTTTTTCCATGACTACAGGATTGAAGTTGTGGGTCAGAGTTGAACCCTGACAGTGTTCTCTCCCTGACATGCACCCAGCAGACACTAGCCTGGAAATGGCAGTTGTGGGGTGTCTGTGGCTCCTAAACAAGTGGCCCTATCTTCTGCCCCACCGTAGAAAAGTTTTTCGGGGATATTCAACATATTAAATTCTTTGTAAACATTAGTTGCCTAATTAGATGCCATTTAGAAGGGGGCATTCAAAGTGGTGTGCAGCATCAGGGGTTGGGGGGACTGAGTGAAGTAAGTCCCGGTGATCCAGGTCAAGAAGTACCTCTTCCCAGGACTTTTGTTGGAAGATCCTACCAAGCCCACTCGAGGAGCTGTGTCCAGTCCTGCTGAGTCCAAAGTCCAGGGCAGAAGAAACACATCACCAAATATTGTCTTAGAATATGAAGAGGAGACGGGATCCAAGGTATGAAGCCAAACATAGAGGAGCAAACAGGGACACACTGTCTGAGGTGGGGTGAGTGGGTGTCACACGGAGGGCAATTCATTAATCTCTGTGCGGGTGGCAGCAGCCTCGAGAGGTGATAGAGTGTGTTTAATTCCCAGTCACTACTTGTCAGCTTGAGATACGACACATATCATTTAACCTTATTGTGTCTGTTTCCACTTTTGCAAAACCGAGATTGTAAAATCTACCTTTGCATTGAGAGTTAAATGAGACAGTGTGAGAAACCAGGCGCTGAGTTGCATGGCTAGTAAACAATAGTAGATCGTATGTAAATGTTCGCCATGTTAACTCCCATAGCCAACATTTGCTAGCTCTCCAGATTCCATGGAGAGAGGAGAAGGCTCTGGTCTCCCTCCGAAGTTCTTCCAGCCCACTGTGGCCAAGTGATTTCCATTAGTTTGCGGGGTGGACCCCTTAGGTGTACCTCATATGTGCCCTCAAGTTCCTCTGCTTAATGACTTGGATTGAGTTGTTGTTCAGAGGAGCTCTCCCTGAGGGCCACAAACAACCACCCATTAGGAAAGTGCCCATCAGTTTGGGTGCCAAGGCCGCAGTCTTCCAATTCTACCATAACTTGATTCTCAGGGCCTGGTTGGGTAAGGAAAGCTTGTGATTGGTATGCCCTGGGGCACAGAATTTAAGGCAGTTCTTATTTCTTGGCTCATGCAACTGTAGACCCTGAATTTACATGAACCTGGGAGCAAGCGCCTCGTTAGCTTGTGCAGGCGAATTTCAGCAGGATCACATCAGAATCACGAGGAGGGGTTGTTAAAACCCAAACCACTGGGGCCCACCCCTAGAGTTTCAGACGTTATTGTTGTGGGCCAGGGAATGTGCATTTCTACCAAATTCCAGGGTGCTGCTGGGCTGGTCTTAGGAGCTGACTTTGAGAATCACTGTCCTAAAAGCTTCCAATCCTAGAAGTCATGGGACTGTGTAGATTCTGTACAGAAGTGGTGTAGGTGTGGGGAAGAGGGATGACTTCTGCCCCAACTGTGCCCCCAAGCAGCTGTCCTCCTGATCAGAATCTCACAGGGTCTCTGAAAAGTTCCAGCAACTCTATCTCAATGTCTTCTCTCATTGTATTGAAATCAGTCCATGGGAGGCCCTTGGGTGTGAGCACAAATGAATCCCGTCTCCCTCCAGCTTTCCTGGTTTTTGTCTCCGAGCTCCTGCCTTGCTTCCCACTGCAAACAAAGCTTTTGGGAATACAAATGAAACCAGTCAGATCCTCAGGGGTGCTTTCGCGAAGGGATATTTTGGTGTGGAGGGAGTGTGCGTCTTAGAATAGCTGCAGTTGCCATGAAACATAACTTGTCTTTGTGTTATTTGAGAGACAGTTGACTTGCTGGCCCTGCTGTAAGTCAGAGCTTGGTCTTTCATTCTAGATAAGCCTCAAACCCTGTGGGTGGTGGTGCTGCCATTAGAATGATGGTGACCCTGCCTACCAAAAAAATATGACACCGAAGCTTTCTACAGATGGAAAGAGACTGATTTCATCCAGTTTCCTGGGGTCTGGCAAAGGGTGTATGTGGTCACGTGTCGCCTTGCCCCGCATCCCTTCCTCATAGAGTGATGGCACTGGGGAAGGTCCTTGGAAATCATCCACCTTTGGTTTTGCATAGGAGAAGATAGAGGTCTAGCGGAGTATGGCAAAGCCAGGTATGGAAGCAGGGCTCTTCCCGTGGGGTCTTTGTTTTTGCCTCCAATGGGGACTTTTTTGCTCGAGCCCTTTTAAAAAGGAAACAATTGGCTTGTTCCAATGAGTGAGTCACATGTGAAATGCTGCTTTAAATGTCTTGCAGCCAAATAAGTTATGAAATGTAGCTTCTCACTCCATAAC
>NW_024412395.1:6013669-6107543 GCF_014898765.1 Herpailurus yagouaroundi | reverse complement strand
ACACAGAGTGGGTTTTTAGCATAAGTCTGTTTATGGGAGGTCATCCACACGCAGCACACTTTCGTTTAAGAAAAGCATCTGCTAAACTCTCTGGTCAAGATTCTTACCTTCTTGGTTCAGAGTTTGGAGTGTTGTAAACACTGAGAGTGGAGAAGCATTATTTTGGATGACCTCCCATAAACAGACTTATGCTAAAAACCCACTCTGTGTGTGGGAGTCTGTTAAAAACAGTAGGCTGTATAAAAAGCTTACATTGCATGGTAATGCATATGTTTTAGTTCTTCTCTAAAATTGAAAGCCTTTCCATTGGGTGCCAGAAAAGCCATTGCAAGGGCAATGCCCACACAATCTGAGTTTCTAACTCTCAAGTGAGAAATGCTACAATATGGTGTTCTCCTTTAACTCATGGGATGGAGCCATCATCAAAACAAGAGCACTTCTGCTGTTTTTATTTATCATGCTAGTCTATTTTATGGAGGAAAAGAAAAGGTTAGAGTTTATGTAACAGTTACTGAGCAAACATTCTCTAAATACAATTTCATTTAAGCCTCTCCGCAGCTCTGCCAGCCAGACTGGTTCTCAAAGTGTGGCTCCCACAGACCGCCAGCACCTAGAGGCATGTTAGAAATGCATATTCTCAGGCCCTGTACCTTTTGGATCAGAAACCTGGGGAAGGGGAGCAAGCTGAGTTTTACAAAGCCCCTGCCACCAGGGTGATTCAGATGCACAGTCAGATTTGCGAACCGTTGGGTTGCCCTCTTACTGTTATCTTAGGGATAAAATCACCCATGCTTAGTAAGCTGCCAGAGGTCGCATTCTTAGTATTTGGTGGACCTGAGATTCAAATCCAGATTTTGCTGACTTTTCGATCCACAGAAAGGTGGAGGGCCTATTGCCTAAAGGAGAGAAAAAGGAGACATGCATTCAGGTATGCAGAGCAAGTCAGGGGAATGTCACTGAGGAAATAAGATGTTGAGAACTTGATGTGTGGGCTGTGTTTAGGGAGGTCAGGCAGGGCTGTTTCAGGTGAGGTGGAGGGATTAAGCCTGGGACTCAGAACAGGTGAGGTGCTGGGCATTTGTCTCCCTGTATGGGAGAAGCTGTATTGGCATCAGTGGGTAAAATAGAACTTAAAGTCAAAGCCATAGGGAACTTGCAGCAAACAAAACAGTTTAAAATCTGAATAACAGGGCATATTAATAGCTAATCCTAAAAAATGGTTACTGTGTGCCAGAACATTGTGTGTGTGTATGTGTGTGTGTGTGTGTGAACCCTATGAAGTGGGTAATACTGTTAACTCCATAGTACAGAACAGGATTGAGACACAGCGACGCTAATACCTTGTCTGGGTCACACGGTAAGTTATGTAGCAGAGCCTGGCTACAGACCAAAGGGTCTGGTTGAAGAGGTTCGACCTGTCCTTGCCTTGCACTTGACTACTTATAACTTTGTAGTTAGCAGGTATCCAACATTCTTCAGCGGGATTGCAAAGTAGAAAATGATGTGTTTTCATCTTGTGTCCTGATCTTGAAGCAGGTTGTATCGATGCAGGCAGAAAAGGGATATGGGCCACAGTGATGGGCCACCAAGGATGCCTGAGGGGCTGTCATCCTTGCAGCTCATTGTCACAGCCTTGTGACAAGCACACTGAGGTTCAGAGAGAGCTGAAGTCTCCACCTCTATTTCTTCAGGCTGGTTGGGGAATACAGGAGCCTCACAAGTGACTTGAAATGGCTGGCTGTCTTCACGAGGCAGATTTTGAATGGGTTTGTTAAGTGCCTTTTATCTAGAAAAGAGCGATTTACTCATCTGCTAATTGAATGAGAGTTACTCCCCATCACCGAGCTTATACCTCTTTGAAAGTCAGAGGGAAGAGGGGCATTGGGGGAATATACCACCTGGCTTGGACCTGAATAAGTGAGCTTGAACGAGTGGATCTGTGTTCTGTGCCCAACCTCATCTCTCTTATTCCTTGTTTTTACAAGAAAAGTGGATCATTATCTTGATGAAATGGTCCTTCTCTACCTGTGCGTGCGGAAGGGCATCGGGGCACCAGTGATTCACAGAAGGCACAGAGCGCCAACGAAGCCAAAGGTGGCTCTTGATTCTGTCCCATCAGAAGGTGGTGAGACTGTTCCCTCACCAACCAGTGATCTGAAATACGGCTGCAGAAAACCACGCCGGAACAACGAGCTGGGTGAATTATCACCAGGGCTTCTGGAAGCTGAAGGATTCATTCCAAGAGCTATAGTCATGAGGTTGAGGCGAGGGGTGCAGCTTTAGATCGCAGTAAGAAAATGTCTTTTCCAATCAGGAAGCGCTTGGAGCCTGTCTCCCGAGACATACTGGCTAAGGAATTCAGATGTTTTAGATGACATAGAAACCAAGAAAAACTTTCGATCTGGATTAAAAACAGGGGGGAAAAAGGCGATTTTAGATCCTCAAGTCACTTCTGGCAGCCAGTGCTTATATTTAACTGTGTGGAAAACATTTCTAAATTAATAAGAAGAAAGAGACTTTTCTTTGTTGCTCCCTTCACACAAGCATTACGTAAATAAGCCTCGCCCAGCACCCTGATAAAGGCCTTCTGTCTGTTTTTCTCATTCTCCGAAGAGTGCTCCTTTCTCCATGGCCAGTGTCCCAATCGTTTGTTTTCTTTTTCCCTCACTTATACTGATGTCCACTCATTGGGCTGCTGAGGCGAAGCCCCTGGCACCTTGGGCGCTGCTTTCCTCTAGTCCAAAAGCATTCACGGGTGGCTCTTTGTAAGCAGTTTCTGGGCACGATCGGAGAGAGCAAAGACCTTACTATGTTTTCACTTGGAGAAAAAACAGGTCTGACTTGTGACAAAATGTCCTCACCTGTTTCTGCAGCAAAACCTAAATTTAAAATCAGTTCCGTGCTATTTTTATCTTACACCAAGATATCTCACAGGAAGCTCCCGAAACTGGATTCGGCCTCTTGGGTGTTGCTGCAGCCTGGACTTCTGAGCGCAGGGTTCGGCCTTCCCGCTGCCCATCTCACATGCGCGGCCAGCATGACCACGTACCATTGCTGTAACCGTCACAAAGGGGACACTGGCTTCCCTGCTCAGCAGATGAGGAGACCGACTTTCACATGAATTTAAAAATGTACGTCACAACAGAATCAAACTCGGGATTTCAGGCAGCAGTGAAACCCCTGCTGTTTACATTTTAGCCTGACTTTGGACACAGCCAGTCACTTAACCTCTTCATGTCTCACTTCTGTCCATAGTCAAATGGGGACACTGGCTGCATCTGACCACTCTAGGGGGCTAAAGGAGAGCAACGTGATATTGTTACGGCCTCCCTCTTGAACTTAGGGCAAGGATTGACTGAGGGCAAGACGATGAAAGTTCTTAAAGTGAAAAGCAAGAGAGACAGAAATGGATGGGGCTGTGTGTTATCTCAGCAGGCCCGGTGTTAGAAAACCCATACACAGGTAGAAAAAGATGACACCCTTCTGAATAATTTACCTACATACATAACCCATTTTATTTTTTGGACAAGTGATGAATGTTTTCCCACAGTTCAAGTTACAGATTTGAAATCTTCCCTCCAGGTTTAGCTTCATCTTGACTAGATCGCTTCGACGCGATTTACTAGGGTCTTTCTCTCCTAACATTGGGATATGCTGTGGGTGGAGTGGGAGATCATCTCCACACCTGGAAAACACAGAGGGAAGAAGCATTACAAACCTCACACTGACAGTTATGCGAAAGAATACGAACGTATCAAACTTCATAGTCTTTTATTTAAAAAAAATTTAATGTTTATTTATTTTTGAGAGAAAGAGACAGAGCATGAGGGGGAGAGGGACAGAGAGAGACAGAGGAAGACACAGAATTGGAAGCAGGCTCTAGGCTCTGAGATGTCAGTACAGAGCCCGACGCGGGGCTCGAACTCACAAACCATGAGATCGTGGCCTGAGCTGAAGTCGGACTGTCAACTGACTGAGCCACCCAGGCTACCCCATAGTCTTGAGTCATGTGATACCTCATGTGTCCAGGACACCATTAATTTTATTATGACAAAAATGTCATCATCAGCTTGCGACCTGCTTTTATCCATGCCAAAAAAAATTTTTTTTTCCCCTGTAACAATTAGGTAAGGGGCTATCCCTGCTTTAGAATTTAAAATAATCCCAGACAGGGGCACCTGGGTGGCTCAGTCGGTTGAGGATCAGACTTGGACTCAGGTCATGATCTCACGGTTCAGACTCTGTGCTATCATCACAGAGCCCGCTTTGGATCTTCTGTCTCCCTCTCTCTCTGTCCCTCCTCCATAAATAACATTAAAATAACTATAATAATAATCCCAGACAGTGGTAAATGACTCAAGGTTTATATGTTTGACCAGATATTCTGTTGAGAATTACAGACTCACACTCTGAAATGAGAATCGTATGCATCAGCCTGGACATTTGGGTGCGCACAGATGTCAGGAGATATTCACACACACAGGATACAAAAATATGGCGCTATCTGGTGAGTCCTGATGTACTTCTTGGTCCTGCTTGGTGAGAGACCGCCCATACTCTGCTAATCTTCCTCTGTGACCCACACATTCATTCAGCAAATCTTTTCAGAGGGCCTACTATGTGCCAGGAGCTTTTTTGCTGTTGTTGTTTTGCCCTGGAGATCCAAGGCTGAACAGGACAGAGAGTTGCTACTTGTCCTTCCTGGTATGCTTGGATTAGGAGTCTCTTTGTTACTATTGTGGGTCGTTTGTGCACTCCTTATTCATTCATTCATCTCCTGTATTTGGAACATCTCTGCTGGGTCACCTCCTGGATAGGAGCTAAGGATGGACGTATGTGCTGAGCATAGTAGGTCTTCATGCCCCTGATTTCAGAACGCTTCACAGAGAGACACAGATTTTAACCCAATAATTATGGAAATGATCACATATGCTCCTCAATAAGGTGTGATTAGCATGAAGCAGATCCACAGAGTGCTAGGAGAGACTGAGAGACAGCTGGCTTTTAAGGGGGTGGGGGTGGTTGTCAGAAAGGAGACATGTGGGTGCCATTGTCTTCAGACTCTGCAAACACAACTGTTCACTGCCAGTCTGGTTTGTAGTTTCCAGTGCCTCCTACAGACCTCTGGCTGGCGATTCTGATCTCAGTGTCCTGCCTATACGTCCTCTGCTGAAATCACTGTGTGCTGGGGGGAGGGATAGGGGGATAGGGGTGGGAAATTCAGCTTTCTTTAGTGGGAAGAAACTTTCTGTGTTTTCAGCTGAAAACAAATCTCTCAAAATTCCCCCAAGAAGAATGTGCTGGGAAATCTTCTGTCTTTCAGTAATAACAGCAATACCTTTAATTCCCCCGACCCCAAAATATGCTGTCCTGGCTGCAAGGCCAAGGGGTTTACCTTTAACCTTCTACTAGCCCATTCCTAATATCATATTAGCTGCACTTACACTTAGCAAAATAGAAAAACAAAAACAAAAACAAAAAACAGGTCCATGTCTTCCCATCCAAAATAAACCCCAGTGTAAAGGTGGTAATGATATTTCAGCTGGCAGCTTGGTAAAGCGCAAGAATCTGAACGTGACAGGAGGCATATGCATTTTAAAGGTCATTCTAATTACCATGCTTACTCATGCTAAGCTGCTACTCTGGGGTTTATTGGAGAAGAACCACACGCTGGGGGGAACTGAGACCATGTGGTTGGCGGGGACTTGAGCAAACAGTAAGGAAGGTAATACAAATTACTGTTGTTTCCAGTGATATTAAATAATTCTTCAACGTCTGAGACATCTGAGAAGAAGAGGGAGGGCGGGCATTGATGGAGACCAGGGCGAATCCTCACCGTTCTGAAAGCTGTGATGCTGTGATGCCTTTTCTCGGGATCCGCATTTGACATGGTCGTACAGGGACCCATGAAAAGAGGCCCTGAGGACGAGCTCCTGCCTGCATTAAATTTTCCATTTGCGACCACTTCATTCTCCCCATCATAGTGAATTCATAACACAACTTTTCTTGATGGAATTATCCTAAATGTGGAGCCACTTTTTAGATAGGGAAATAAAATAGCGGAGAACTATTCTCTTAGTGGCAGTTTGCCCCGTACCTCTCTCCTAGTTCCCGAAATACAGATTTTATTACAACTCTAGCCATGGTGAAATTCAGATTCTGTACATGTGTTTCCCCTGCCCTCTTGTAGTTGATGGAGTGAGGCATTAAAGACAAGGATCCCCACCCCCCCCGCTTGCCTCTTTGGTCTCCCTTGACCGCTTCTCCCGTTTCCTTCCTCTTCAACATTATCTCCTCTATTAATTCATCATTCTCTTTATAAGCACTTACTGAGCATCTGCTATGTTCCCGAATATGTATAATATCCGCCTGCGGGAAAGCTCAAGAGCAAGAAAGCCAGGCAAAAAGCAGACAGGGTACACAGGGAAACTTGTGGCATGGAGGGGCATGGAGTTACATCTGAGCTGCATTGTGACAAGCAAGCAGAGCAAGCTGAGGTGAAAATAGCAGTCGAGGGGCAATTGAGTTCCAGAGTGAACCCCTCCCTACCCCATAGCAGCCGGTCTTATTCTAGCCCCCAGGCACCTGCTGCTATTTACTTGTGTGGAGTTTCCTTCCACCGTTCCTTTTACCCCAGTTCTGCCCATCTCTCACAGACTAGTTCAGATCCCAGCTACCCTGTCAAGTCTCCCTTCCTATGCCTGATGTTCACCAAGACCTTATGTGACCGTCCCTGGCACTTCTTTTCTCTATTACATTTAGCTCCCGATCATGACTGTCACCTGTTTTGGATCTGTATTTCGCCCTCTCAGAGAAAGTTCTTGATATGCCCACTGATGCTTTCTGTTGAGGGCACATGCTTCGCCATCATTTGTTGAATAAATTGAACCTTAACAGCATCTGCTGTTGGTGGCTGGGGATGAAATGCATGTGTAACTGACAACACTCAACACTCCTCTGGGAGTCGGATGTAGTGTCACCTCAAGAGATGGAATGAACTTCATCATCTTTAATATCTTTTCCCGTCCCACACCCTGGAGACCGTTGTCCAAGATTTGGGAACTGAAACCCTTCACCTCTTTCTCCTATTGAAAACTTCCCACTGTGGTTCACACCAAGCGGCACTCTATTTGAATAGCTCGAGTGCCTAATAAAAGCAGCTGGTGCCAGCTGTCATCGTTCACGTGGTGTTAAGTGCTCCTTCTGTAAGCACTAGCGAGCAAGAGTATTTTTGTTTAGCAAGGCCATCATAAAATTAGACAAGCAAACCATAGCAATGTATTTGAGCAACATAGCCTATAAATATTACAGTGGAAGGAAGCATGCGAGCGCATTATCCTTATTACAATCTTATGCTTTTAGAAGATAAGGGGGTTAGCTCTGAAAAAGAAAAGTGTGTCTGAAGAGAAGCCAGCTCTAGAGAAACATACAGAATGTCTGCGGTGATTGTCAAAGCATGTCACCAGTCTCCTGGTAATAGGATCTGGGGAGTACACCCTCTGGATTCAGCGAGCTCTAAACAGCCTCCTGGAGGCTCAGTTGGGAAAGCTTGTGAAGTTGGCATGGTTCACCTGTTAGGAATGGGATTAAAAAAAAATGATACTGACGGGTGCCAGCGTGTCTGTAACTATGTCAGCTGTTTATCTGAAAGTGAAGTCATTGAAGAAGGATAAAGGTTTCCCGTGAGCCCAGAGAGCAGCATCGAAATCATATACAATCCATACTCTGTCACCGTCTTTATTTTTCTCTCTCTTTTTCGGAAATGCCTGGCAGAGACTTAAAAAACATTGTTATTATTCACTGGGCTGTGTCAAATTCTCTAGTGCTTTCTAACAGAGAGAGCCACTTCCAACTTTTTCCAAATGCCATCTAAAGCCTCTTTGTAAAAAAAAAAAAAAAAAAGTATATGGAAGTTGTATTTTTTTTTCTTCTCCTATGAAATTTTCCCCTTGTTTCTATAGTATAACTGGCATCATCTAAATTTAGTAGAATTCAGCCATGGGCCAGGTGCCGTGCTAGGTTTTATCCTCTACTAATTATCTTACTCATATCTATGGAGACCTATACTAAAATGTTTAAAATAAACCATTCTCATTTTACGAAGTAGAGAACTAAGGTTTATAGGTGTTCAGTGACTTTTCCAAGATTACATAGTTAGCAAGTATTTTCATTAGAGGTTAATGGGCTCCCAAGCAACTTAGAAATAACAGAAATAATGTTGCCTTTACAAAATTAAGCTAAACATCTCATAGGATTGTCTTGAAAATACACTTAGTATCTATGCCAGGCTGAATTATACCTCAATTAATGGCATCAAACATATACATACCCCTTGAGTTCTTGTACACCTGATGTCAGAGTGAAGGAGCATCATGGATCTGACTATATCTCCCTAGGAATGGATGAAGCCTATGGGATGTAATAGAAATGTTTGTGTCAGTGAGTGAATTGAATACTAATTGGACTAGACCTTTACTGCCCACTAGAAGAACACTGTGCAGTGATGGAAACAATCTCTTTTATGTTGTCTACACCTAATCACTAGCAGCTTTTGTGCAGTTGAAGAGTGGGTGTTATGACTGAGGGAGTGAATTTTTAATTCAATTTCATTTTAATAAAGTTAGATTTAGATAAGCATGTGTGGGCAGGGTCCACCATATTGGATAATGCAGGACTAGACTCTCTGTGCCAGTCCCCATGGAGCTGTATATTTTTTTCCTAGTTCAGCAACCTGCAGCTGCACGTAGGGTGACCCTAAAGATGAGGTATGGGTCTCAGAATCAAGACCCAATGAGTGTATATAATGCCAGCCTTAGCAGTCCAGGCTGTGTATGACCATGGTCTATACCTTTCCATACCTCTCCTCAGAGCATTTGTATCAGAAGACAAAAGCTTATCACTCTTTGCCTTAATTTCTCCCAAGATCCTGGGCAGACAAGTGGTTTAACTATTTTTAGCCCAAATGTCAAAAAATTTGTGTTGCTTAAGAGATAACTTTACTATATCAAGTATTCTTTTGCTGTATCTGTTGACCAGTTCAAAGTTACCTTCAAAATAAGGACATATTTTGAGCAAATATATACTTATCATCTAATTATATATCATCACTAAGGCTTTAGTTTCTAATATCTTTTACAGAAGAGAATCTTTGCTTTTTTTTATTCATCTCAGGTATCATAGAACATGCTAGAATTAGTTATTGATAGCTCTCTAAAAACTTCCTGCCTGGGGCGCCTGGGTGGCTCAGTCGGCTCAGGTCATGATCTCTAAGTTCATGAGTTCGAGCCCTGTGTCAGGCTCTGTGCTGACAGCTCGGAGCCTGGAGCCTGCTTCACATTCTGTGTCTCCCGTTCTCTCTGCCCCTCCCCCACTCATACTCTGTTTCTCTCAAAAAATAAATAAATAAACATTAAAAAAAAAAAAAACCAGCCTTCCTGCCTGAATCCAAGCAATTTGGAGTAAGAAGTAGCCTGGGGACCAACAAAACTTGTGTGGGTTCACTCACTAATGTGGATTTGGATCATTCAGTCTGTCAGTACGGGCATTAAACCCAGACATCCTTGAACCATCCTTGTTCCGATTTTAAGTTTAAATGGCTGGCCTCCTGATATTTTGTAATTGATCCATGGAGCTTACCTACAGGAAAAGGATGTGTTGGTCAATCTGGTGGGAATACCAGGCCCTTTGTAAATTCAACTTTTCAGTGTACATCCTTAAACTGGAATTCTAGTATGCACCAGGCTCTTGTTAGATTTGCTTGCATGAGTCATAATATTGATGATTAGTGGTCCTGATCATCTGTGAAAATTGGATTTCAGTGCTTGGAGGCTGAGAGCCTTACCTTTGGATGGAATGCTTTCCAAGGTAAAGGCTACCTAATGGGGGTCTCTGTAGGCAAATGGTTGACTTCACCTGAGTCTTTGTATTAATTAACACAAATGACCTCAAATAAAGATCAATACCAGACTGCAGGTGTTAACCTAGCACAATTTCCAATACTACCAATGGATTAAAGGTAATCTTAAGATTTAACCCCAACCCTGTTGGAGAATAGCTTCAACTTTTAGAATGCATAAAAATCACTTAAGATGCTTTTTTAAAATGCAGATTTCTGGACTCTATAACCCCAGACATTCTGATTAAGTCCAGATGAGCTAGAGACATGGAATCTGCATTTTATCAGACACCCCAGGATGTCTGTTTATCACTCTTTTAGAAATATTGTGTCAGCAGATTAAACAATGAAATTTCCTTATTGAGCTATTCATAGTACAGTTTCATCCAAATTTTCTCTACACAGTGGGGAACAACACTCTAGTTCTGCCTGATGTTAATGGTATTCTTTGAAAATGATTTCTTTGTTCAAATAAGTTTGAGAAATGCTGGAGTAAGTAAAATTAAATGGGTTTCTTTACTGCAGGATTTCCCAGTGTGTCATGTGATGGTGGCAGTTTGTGTGTGTGTGTGTGTGTGTGTGTGTGTGTGTGCGCACCATACACTTCTAAGCTATGCAAGAGGGGAATTAGTTAGAAGAAGTTCACAGCATCACAGATATATTTACCATGAAACCCTTCTTTACAGACTACTCATCCACAGAAGAAACTTTTGGAAATGCTACCCTGAAGTATATAGTACGTCAGAGTAATCACCAGGAGGTGTTCAGTAGTGTAGACAAAGTGACTTCAAAAGCTGGTGTTAAAGAGAATGAGAGGATCATAAGCAGACCTTGGCCCTCCTTTTTTTCCCCTTTTTCTCAATAAAACAAACATTTTTCCTTTAAAGTGAATCCTCTACCCCCTTTTCCCCTCTTTTTTTATTTTTTTGTTTTTTAACGTTTATTTATTTTTGGGACAGAGAGAGACAGAGCATGAATGGGGGAGGGGCAGAGAGAGAGGGAGACACAGAATCGGAAGCAGGCTCCAGGCTCTGAGCCATCAGCCCAGAGCCCGACGCGGGGCTCGAACTCACAGACCGCGAAATCGTGACCTGAGCTGAAGTCGGACGCTTAACCTACTGGGCCACCCGGGCGCGCCCCCCCCCCTTTTCTCCTTCTAATTCTGATGCCTAGAACTTCTTCCTTTGATTTGTACAGACCGAGATTTACAGCCAGCCTTTTACACTTCTGTAATCTTAAATAAGCTGCTTAATATGTGATCCTCACTTTCCTAGAGATAGCGATAACTGTCTCACAGGGGTGTTTTATTGATTAGCTGAAATAATGATGTGATAGCGTGGCACGAAGTCTAGCACACCAAGTGTAGCATTTATTGAAATGGTAGGGAGGTTAACATTCTTTCACGTCTATAAATATTTTGGGAAAATTCAGACAGAAAAGGGAAGAGCACAGTGTATGATTTATTTCCTGAAACTCTAGAGCTGGCAAATCGGATGCAATGTTTGTACGCACCATGATGCTAGTGACGGTGGCTTTGGACGATATTCCAAGGGATTCCAAGATAGAATTTAGACTCAAAGGTGAAAGACTACAGTGGATGAGTGGTGGTACCTACCAAAGATGTAGGAGGGAGTGAAAGCAACTTTTTTCTTAGCCATGCAGGGAAATATTAAACAGAAATGCCAGGTGGCCCCAGTCATTTAAGATCTGTCAGCATGTCATTCACTTCCAATGGAATAAAAATACAGTTGATGAACAGTGACGGGCTGAACTTTGCTGTGTGCATTTTAATTTTGAAAAGAGACAGAGTAGTCTGGGAATGAGGGTTCAGTTTTGGGATATCATGTGTGGAGCCTCAAATGACAGAGAGGAATTCTTTCTTTTTAATATTTTTTTTTAAAGTTGATTGATTTGAGAGAGACAGAGACAGCATGAAAGGGATAGGGTAGAGAGAGAGAGAGGGAGAGAGAGAATCCCAAGCACACTCTGCACCACCAGCACAGAACCCAATGTGGGACTTGAACTCATGAAACTGCGAGACCATGACCTGAGCTGAAACCAAGAGTCAGACGCTTAACATTGGTGCCATCCAGGCACCCCTGACAGGATTCTCATACAAAAGTGAAAGTGAATGCAGGCTGTGTGAGGGTTAGTGTGTTAAAATGGGGACTGTGGACAGTCCTTTAGAAGCCATCTATAATTTTATGTGTCTGGAGCCTCTTGTCCTGCTGTTGTCTGGGGTCACTCCTCCTCCTGCCCTTCGCACCCCATATTTCTGTGGGAAATGTATTCTTCCGTGGCTTCTAGCCCTCGGCCAGAGTGGACTGACCCATCAATCTGGGCCAAATTGGCCCCCTCTGGGAGGTCCCAAACTTGACATTAGAGAGGAAAGCTCTTTTCTCATAGGGGACACCTTGGGTTGCAAAACTTGGCGATTCCCAGCAATCCTCCCTGTCACTGGGAGGAAGATGGGACAGAGGCAGAGTGAGGGAAATCAACCCACAGAGCGCAGCCAAGGCCAGGGTGCCATGAACCCCCTAGTTGTATCCAGGTGTGCAGGCTCAGCTTCTCTGAGGTCCAGCTGCATCCCGACTCCCCCCGGCTGGCTTGGGGTTCAGCTCTTAACTGTGCTCTGTGGGCCTGTGTCTCCTTCTTGACCTAAGATGGCTTAAATTTTGAATATTTTCAACTAAGCTTCTCCTTAATGGAAGGCTTTTCAGCTCCCATTTTCCACACGTGTAAATTAGATAATGAAGAGTCTAAACAAGTTGAAAGGGGGAAAAAATGTGTGTATAATTATCGTAGGAAGGATTCGGTATTTTCTTTCTTTCTTGTGTTCTCCATAATCTCCTTGTGCAAGGGTCATAGCATTTGAGGTCAGATCGGATTCAGAGCCTGTGCCTGGAACAGACACAAAGTCCGGGGCCAACCAGACTCTTCCCTGGCTGTGGTTGGAATGACTAGCCACCACCTGTGGTCACTAGCAGTTTACCACAAGGCAGGGCATTGCCCCTGCGGGGTTCAGGCCTCAAGCCCCAGACACAGATCTTAACTAAACCAGAGCAGTGACTGCTCAGTTCCCTCCAGGAGGCCAGGTTTGCTGCAGTGGACAGGACACTGGTAGAAGTTAAATGAGCAAAGATTTAGTGTGACCTTTCTTAGCAGCTCCTGAGGTTAGCGACAGAGAATAGAAATGTCAGATCTGCATCAACAAGCCCAGTGAGCAAACTGGGCTTAGCCATGTGCAGACCAAATAAATCTCCCTCTCCATGAGCCGGGAAATACATATCTGTTACAGAAAGAAAGAAAAGAAAACACACAGTCTGGGTCTGGGTCACAAACCACCTACAAGTATACGTGAAAAGAATAATGGGTTTATTTACATGGAGTCATGTTCTACCAGACCTTACTTGATTTTCAAAATGATTTGGAGATGATTTTTAGCTCGATTTTACTAAAGAGGAAATTAAAGCTGAGAAAAGCCTGCAAAACTTCAAATGCCACACACGCTAGAAAATGGCAGACTAGGATTTGAACTTGGAGCTCCCCAGTGTGACGTCCGGGTTGTCTAAATGCACCCTGTCTGTGAAGGAGCCCACACTGTTCCTCAGCTAGAACACAAGGGGACAGTCCCAGACCAGCCCTTCCTCATAGCAGAGTTTCCATGCTCAAAAATGAGACCGTCTGGTAGACCTCCTCATTCCCCAGCTCAGGTTTAATTTTATAGCATGACCTGTAAAGTGAAAATCAAAGAACCTTCCCAGAAGAGATGCCCAAATGGATCAGCAACCTGGATACTTCAGGCCCTGCTGGTGTCGTGATGTTCACACTCTCTCTCTTTGTGGGTTCCAGAGGCCATAGTGGTGACCACAGCAGCCAGGCCAGCCTGCAAAATAAAACCTTGGAAGGAGATTCAATGAACCCAATCATGACCTGTGTCCTTCTTGTCCTGTATATAAGAGGTTTTTCTCTCTGTTTTTTTTTTTTTTGTTTTTTGGCAATGAAATTTTTTTATTCTGCCAAATAAAACCATAGGGCTATCTATAAAAGATTAAAAGCAATATTTGAAGATCAAATTAAATATTTCTTTAAAAAATCTTTTTAATGTGTATTTATTTTTGAGAGAGAGACAGAGACAGAGTGTGAGTGGGGGAGGGGCAGAGAGAGACAGACACAGAATCTGAAGCAGGCTCCAGGCTCCGAGCTGTCAGCACAGAGCCTGACGCAGGGCTCAGACCCACGAACCGTGAGATCATGACCTGAGCCGAAGTTGGACACATAACCGACTGAGCCACCCAGGCGCCTTTCAAATTAAATATTTCTAAACTTGGTCTATGAAACCAATGAAGCACTTTGAGGACTCGCATGTGCAGTCATGTGTGAGCCTTGGCGTTCATTTTATGTGACTCTTTTAAAAGTTTAGAAAAGGGGCGCCTGGGTGGCGCAGTCGGTTGGGTGTCCGACTTCAGCCAGGTCACGATCTCGCGGTCCGTGAGTTCGAGCCCCGCGTCAGGCTCTGGGCTGATGGCTCAGAGCCTGGAGCCTGCTTCCGATTCTGTGTCTCCCTCTCTCTCTGCCCCTCCCCCGTTCATGCTCTGTCTCTCTCTGTCGCAAAAATAAATAAACGTTGAAAAAAAAATTTTTAAAGTTTAGAAAACCCTGATTTACATACGTAAGCAGCTGCCAAGTGATACAGGTTTTGAATACCTTTCCCTGAAATAGCTGATATTTTGCAATAAGATTTATCCAGAAGTGTTCAAAAGTAGGTATATTTTTTAAATTTCAAATTGAAGAACTGTGTTCATTCCTTATAAATACAAGAGCCAGATAAATGGGTAGTCGGTGCTATTACTGTCTGTAATATGACATTATTCTGATATCACGTTCATCCATTCACTTGTTTTTGCTCTGTTATTATGCAGTGGAAAGAGCATGTGGCTAGCAGATGTTCCCGAGCATGGCTGGGTTTAAATAGATTTAAGTGGGTTTAAGTGTAGCAATGCCCACTCTACCTTCTGGGACCTGAGCAGACCCAACGGGACCCAGCTGGTGCACTGCAGCATCCTTCCTCATCGATGATGTTAGTACATCCTTATTCCCACGAATACAGTGCAGAAAAGGCAGAAGAAGATTGACATCGAGTTCTCCAGAGCTACTCCAGGGCACAAAACTAGCATATAGCTAGTGTGGTGTATTAAAATCTGATACATAACACATTGGAAAACTATAATGTGTTTTTAATGCTTATTTATTTATTCTGAGAGAGGGAGGGAGAGAGAATCCCAAGCAGGCTTCACGCTGTCAGCACAGATCCCGACATGGGGCTTGATCTCAAGAATCATGAGATCATGACCTGAGCCAAAACCAAGAGCAGGATGCTTAACCGACTGAGTCACCCAGGTGCCCCAGAGAACTATAATGTTTTGGTTTAAAATTACACAAAATTATGGGGCACCTGGGTGGCTCAGTTGGTTGAGTGTCTGACTTCAGCTCAGGTCATGATCTCATAGTCCATGGGTTTGAGCCCTGTGTCACCCTCTGTGCAGACAGCTTAGAGCCTGGAGCCTGCTTCAGATTCTGTGTCTCCCTCTCTCTCTGCCCCTCCCCTACTCGTGCTCTGTCTTCTCTCTCTCTCTCTCTCTCTCTCTCTCAAAAATAAATAAATATTAAAAAATTAAAAAATGAAATAATTGCAAAAAGAGCCCAAGAACTAAAAAAGGGAAAACAATAATCCTCACAACTTGCAATCCCCTGATCCATCTCTACAGGATGGTTATGGACTAGAACTCGAGCCTTGAACTAGAAATTGATCCTTGGTATTCAAGATGAGGACTAGCAGTTCTCTGGCATCTTTAGGGAGCTTATTATAAATATAGAACCTCACTCTCTACCCCAGAGCTACTGTATCACATTTCAACCAAAATTTGAGAAGCACTGAGCCAGACAATAGAATTGTTCCCATTCATAGTGGGATATGAATGATGTTCTAGTGTTTAAGAATGAGACCACTGTAATAATCTGGAAAGCCCTCTTGCTTGCATTTCCTGACTCACTTTAACATAACAATTGATACACCATCTATATGATGGTACACAAAAGCATCCCAGTGCAAGGCACGCAGAACCATTTACCTAACTGATATGTAGTAGATGAACCCAGACCAGATTTCTCTCCCGTAAAGTCCAGAGACCATCTGTAAATTGTGTGGTGCTTTTCCATTCTGTTGAATCACTTCTAGGCCATGGAGACAAATGGATTGATTACAGAAATTCAATTCTGCCTTACTTAGTCAGAATGACCCATGTCAGACTGATAGGGAATTCTCTTCCCTTGTGATTAAAAAAAATAAATAATAAATACAACATTATTTTGTTATTGGAGAAAGCGTGTGTGGGGGGGGAGGGGTATGTATCTTTGTTTGTAAAGTGACCAGGTAGCAATGATTTGCTATTAGTTTCATGGCCTCAGCTTGCTCCTCATATTAGCAGTTTTGGAATAGATAACACTGATACATCCTTCTTGAATCGGAACATCCTCTGCTTTAAAGAAGTGGCCTTTGCAGAGCACTGAGCATCTCTTGGTCATGAACCTTAGGTTTGCAGAAGAGTGCAGAGAGGATCTTCCCATTTGGCCATCAAAAGCCAGGGCAGGGAAGAGCTGTGCTGCTGTGGATGCCTGGCTCTGGGTGAAAGGTACTCCCGGGAGGTGCACCACCATTGCTTCCTCCATTATCCTGGGATCTTCTCAGCAACAGTTGACAATTGGCTGCCTGCTGTGAACTAGACCCTGGGAAATTTAGGAAGCTGACTTCTGACACTTTTCTTTTTATTCACTTAATTCCTTAATGTCTGCATCTGCTGTAATTACAACAAATTTCAATTATAATGAAGATCCAACTGTGGGGGTAAAATGGGATTATGGTAATTGTTAGAATGGAGAGGCATAGAAATAGGTTTCAAAAGCTTTCAGAGAAGCTATCTGACCAAAATAAGATCAATGCAGTTGGCTGCTAATTAAAGCAAACAGACAAAGGAACGCAACCTAGCTGATTTTTAATGTATGAGCTTCATTAAAAGGCTTGCATTAGTCAGCTTGCATTTTGAGGACTATTGAAATGTTTTGTTCTTTTGTCTCCAAGGAAAGCATATAGAAATTGAAACTGACCTTCAGCTGTATAAAGAAGGGATGAGAATTCTTAAAAAGGGAAGTAACTCAGTGGAGCATAAATACATTCAGACTCATTTGTAGGTAACCATTTATCTGAACATTTGGGAATTTCAAAGGTCTGCCAATGGATGTCCTACTCATTTCAATCTGTTATGGGGAATGCGGAAAGGGGAAATTTCATACTGAGGACAAAATTTTTCTGTGGGTGTTTATAGACATACACTGAGTATTTTTTCAGGCTTATCTAAACAGATGAGTTCCTCTAGCTGTGTTCAGGTTGGGGATTTTTTGGGGGGATGTGCATGTATCTAACAGTGCATGTGTTTAAATAAATAACTGTCATAGAAGGATAGCTACTCAGGGACACACACCATTGCATGCCTATTTTCTCACACAAAAGATGCTCTTTTTTTAATTTTTACATGAGACTTTTAAAATTTACATTGATCAATAGAGGGCCATAATGAATGTGATCATTAGGACTCTATTACCAGGTGGGCTGTGTTCCAGAGGAACAGAGGCCTCACCCACTGAATTTTATTTTCAGAGTTTAATGAGGAAGGTGGAAGTTGGTCAGTTGGACTTGGGTTTGAGTGTCTGCCCTGCTTTAGTAAGGGACCTGGGGGCTCACTGAGCCTCTGTACCTTTAAGCAGAAAACAAGACTCATTCACCTGAACCTCTTCTGTTGTCCAGCTGGTCCCCAACCTGGGCTGACACTGTGTCTTGGGACAGCCTGACTCACTCTTCTTACAGACCATTTCTTAAAAGAAAAGTTTCTCTTTGCTCTTGTCTAATAGCAAAATAAAATATGAATGTAAGCTCGTGTATATATTTCTCTCCAGTTTTGTTGTAAAAGCAATGACCAAGCCGGAAATCAATAAAGAGTGGGATGGTACTTTCATTCCCACATTTAACCACTATTAACAGATTACCATTTTGGACCATTTCCTTCTAGACCTTATTTTCTCTTTATAATGATGAGGGCCATAACAGCAGAAGCTAAACATGTTATTCTGCAGTGTGGTTTCTGTACTTAATATTATATTACACATGTAGAACTTTCCAGCATCCTTACATATAGATGTATGTATTCATTTTAATTGCCTCATAACATTCTGTAGTATGGATGTACCACCATTTCTTTAACTGTTCCCAAAATGGTGGACTGTGTTTCCATTTTTTTAAGTTGTTAATAACGGTTATAATTTTGGGGCACCTGGGTGGCTTAGGCAGTTAAATGTCTGACTTTGGCTCAGGTCATGATCTCATGGTTTGTGGGTTTGAACCCCACATCAGGCTCTGTGCTACAGCTCAGAGCCTGGAGCCCACTTCTCTCTGCCTCTTCCCTACTTACATTCTGTCTCAAAAATAAATAAATGTTAAAAAAAATAATGATAATTATCTTGTATATCCTTGTGCATTTAAGAAAGTATTTCTAGGGCATTATTCCAAGAAATGGAATTGCTAAGTCAAAGCAGATACATAATTTAAATTTTGGAAATACCACCACATCAGTCAGTGGCAACAGCCTTCACATGTTGCATCAACGCCAAAGAGCCTAACAGGCAAAGGCCAAACAGGAACAATGTGTAAAATAAGAAGAAATACTCAGAAATCATAAAAAAAAATACAAAGAACCACTGTCTAATATTAAAAACAAATAATGAAAATAAAAGGATGTAACAGTTTTTCCCTGACACTTACAAATTAAGAAAAGTAACATAAAATCCAAGGTTAGCTGGTTTTCAAGAGATACATTCACCTAAATACTATTTAAGGGAGTTTAGAACATTTGGGAGGAGAATTTGATTAACAGAATGAACCTAAAATCTACTATTTTCACCAAAAAGTACTCACTAAAGTGACAGAGCCACACTGATGCAGGGGAACTAGAGATAGAATTCAGCGTCCAACAAGTGGAAGTTGCTTTCAAGGTGAGAATCAAGGGCACTGTGTAGAGCCTGTGGATGAGCACGGTGTCCCCCATAAAGTGGGTTAGGAAGGTAAAATTGAATTCCTGTTGGATTAATCAGCCAACAACAGGTATGATGAAAGTGTGGCATGCACAAAGGAGGATTTTTTCATGCAAGTTAGACTGTTTGTAAGGTCATTTTTCTTTCAAAGAGTGATGTTAAATTTCTTAAAATTATGAATTCAAAATCTTGCTTTTTTACGGTTTTCTTTTCAACTTTGTAAATTCAGCTTCTAAAACCGTATTCTTCTTGTAAGTCTAGCAAGTATTAGCACTCAGGTCTAAAGCCCTTTGAATAATGCTTAAGCCCATTTATGGACTTAGTGACCTAAATACCTTCAAATGTATTAAACTACATTTATAATATGATTTATTTGCTTTCCAAGTTGTTCAGGTTACTGCATTAATGCCACGAATATTTCTACAAGTTAAGCATCCAGAAAATGAACATTTAACTTTGGTGAACTTTATTTATCTTAGATGTTCTACTAAGGAAGATTTTTAAGGTCTAAGTTGGTCATCTTACACTTTTTTTTTTTTTAAATATATGTATTTTTTAATTTTTTTTCAACATTTTTTATTTATTTTTGGGACAGAGAGAGACAGAGCATGAACGGGGGAGGGGCACAGAGAGAGGGAGACACAGAATCGGAAACAGGCTCCAGGCTCCGAGCCATCAGCCCAGAGCCTGACGCGGGGCTCGAACTCACGGACCACGAGATCGTGACCTGGCTGAAGTCGGACGCTTAACCGACTGCGCCACCCAGGCGCCCCTCATCTTACACTTTTTAAATTGGTGTTTATAAGGCCAAATTAGGCCACATAGGCCAAATTTCTTTAAAATTACAAATGCAAATTCAAAGTTTTATTTCAGTCTTGCTACAAGATAAAAGACCCATCTCCGGCCAATTCAAAGATCCATTCTTGGCAGAGGCTTTTTTTAAGGGCCTTTTAAATATGTCCCTTGTTAGACTGAATTAAAAAAAAAATTAATTAATGATTATTAAACTCCTGGACTTGATGCAAGACTGTTTAAGTCAGGTTCCCTGTAAGGTTGACCATGGACTGACATTGGTCTTAATCCTATTAAAATCCATGATAAATATGCTTAAGCATATTTATCAAAGTCAATTATACTAATTTCTTCCCAGCAAGATGTAGATTATATTATACGAAAGTTTCTGGCTGAGATCGGGTTTGGGACCATTTTTCTCTTTCAGTACCTTATTCCTTCTTAACCCTCAAATATTAATACTAAGATTTTGTTCATCTTAAACTTTTGATACTAAATTCAGAAATTTCTGGCATTAAAATTTTTGTGCCCAAAGAAGACACTGACTCTGCTAAATGACGGAGATAGAAACATGAGCTTTGTTGATGTTAGTGAAACACCTTGAACCCTGGTTATGTGTGGGTTCTCAGTCAAGGGCTCCATGACATCCTGGTGGACCGGCCATGAAGTCTATAGCCCTGAATTCAAAGGCCAACTTTGGGTCCTGAGTACATTTTCTATTTTTCTTAATAATTTTAAGAATTCAACAATTTGGTAGTGAAAAGAGATTGAAAACAAGATCAAAACCTCTTTTCCTCTTGCTTTATCCCTGAATTTATAGAATTTATAGAATGAATTATATAGCATTGTACTAATTATATAATATGTCCTTTATTCTCTACCTCGGGTTTATTTCTTCTCATTTAACACAGTTTTCACTGTCATTAAGACCTCTTTAGCTACCGAAAATATCTTGAAAAAGTCTAACCTTGCAGCTCTAAGTTTGCTAATGAGTTTCTGGAATCAGTGGGCAACTACATGAAGCCTCCCTCCCTTCCGCTCTTGGCAGAAGTGATGTCCTAATGCATGCTGAGAGTTTGCTTGTAAGGAGCTGGATCATCGTCCATTGGAGAGAAGGTGCACAGTGTTTGAGAATACAGGCTTCAGTGACAGGTAGCGTGGCTCACGTTTCTGGTTCTGTCACTTCATAGTTAGACAAGTTATTTACTCTCATCTTGTCCTACTTTCCTCATTTATGAAACAGGGGAAATAACAGCATTAAAGCAACATCTCAGATATGACTGTGTGCACATCTCCAAGTTTCATTTTAAGCTTGGTAAGAGGAAGTGGGTAAGAGGAAAGCTTTCAAGAAAGCAAATCTAAATTGCCTCTTGGTGGCCGTATTTTGTAGGACATTAGCCATGAAAATGATGTTTGGTTAAACATCATTAGGATAGTCACAAAGCTGGTTAAAGGTCATTGCATTTTGGAATATCTGGTTAAAGGTGACAGTAATCAATGTGAGCTAGATGGGTAAATTGCATTTCCTAAACAGCCTTTTTGTCTCATTAATATCTATCAGAAATTGCACACAGCTTATCAGCAATGCTAGATGTTTCCTCTCAGGAGCTCTTAAGTTGCATCATTCAAAAGTGTTCTGCTTCAGATCAATTTGGAGCCAGTTATCCCTGTAAGTACCTGGGAGATAAAATTGTTGCGACCCAACAATACAGCCCAGTAGTCACAAGTAATCAAAAGGGATTACATCATTTCTGTGCATCCATAAAGACCACTAAAGAGGATCCATTCATGGTGTGCCTCAACTTCACCACCTCTTCGCTGTGTTTTTCTCCCTTCTTTAAATTGCCCTTCATCTATAACTGTGCAGAAAGCTTTCTTTACTTGTATCACTATTTCTTTACCATTTAAAAAAAAAGTGAGGCTCTTGTGTCACCCCTCATCCCCACTCACCTCTTATTGTGCTTCTCAGTGTCAGGCAGGTAATAACAAACAAAAGAAGGCCAGATACACTGCAGCTAACTAAAGAGGCTTTGCTAAAAGTGGGCAGCTTCAGCTGACTGTTGCACTCCAGAAATGTCCATCCATCCATCCGACCATCCATTCATCCATTCATTCATACATGCATTCATCCAATCAATCAAAAATCATTTATTGAGCACCTACCGTTTACTACATTGATACTCAGTGAACAAGAGAGAACAACTCTATGGAGCTTACTTTCTTATGTGGAGAGATAGGCAACAAATCATAAACTGAGCGCATAAGCAGAGTATACAGTGGTTTAGAAGATACAGTAAAATGGTAGACAAAATAGGGTTGAGAGAAGGGATTGGGTATGTAGACAGAAGGGGGGTTTGCAATTTTAAATAGCATAAATGTGGGAGGCCTCTTCCATAAGGTATCATTTGAGCAGAGACATGGAGACAGTGAGGTGTGGGTTGTGTAGGCATCCAGGGAAGAACGTTCTAGACAGAGGGAATCTCAGTGAAAGACCCTGACAAAGGAGCATCCCTGGTATGCTTTAGGGACAATGAGGAGGTCAACTGGAAAGATGGAAAGCTGGCTTCTGTGGCTTGGTCAGATGTAGAAAAGGGAGAAGATTAGGGGTGAATTCAGAGAATTAATGGGCGTACAGATCAGCAGGGACTGGTAGGTCATTTGAAGGATGTTTCTTTTACCCTGAATACAGCAGGAAGCCATTGGAGAGTTTCACTACAACCTGCCTTAAGGGTTAAGAGGATATCACTTGCACTTGTGTTGGGAATTGACAAAAGTGGAAGCTGGGAGGTCAGTTCATTGAAGACTACAGTTGTTGAGGCGAGAAATGCTGGTGGCCCAGACCGCAGTGGTGGCAATAGAGGTGATGGGAAGTGGTCAGATGCAGGACAGATTCTGGAGGCAGAACCAGAGGGCTTGCTCCTACCTTGGACCTGGGCTGAGGGAAGGGATTCAAGACAGCTGTTACCTGATGGTGAAGGATATGGGTGGAAGGTGGGCTGGGGGAGAAGCAGGACATAAGAAATTTAGACGTGCAAGGTTTGACACATCTGTTAGACACCCAAGTGGAGCTGTGAAGCAGACAGCTGCATTTATGAGCACAGAGTATAAACTCAGAAGTCACTGGCATATACTTATGAGACTTGCAATGTCTATTGCTCAGTAATCTGGTATTTGTGTACGAAAAGCCAAAAATGGGTATTAAGTATACGAAACTTTTTAAATTATAAATGAATGGACAGACTACATTTTCCAGAACTATCTTGAACCCCACTGGTTCCCTAATGCTTTTCTCAAGCCTCATCTGCTCCAGCTGGAAACTTTTTCATGGTCTCAGTGAAAGCTAAGTTGGGGAAATAACCACTCCGAACATTCTTGACGAAAACTCCAGGCAGTCTTTTTGTTCTTCCTAATGCCAATGGAGAGAACTTGTGGTTAGCAGAAACTGTGCTGGCTAGGATGTTTGAAGCTGGGCTCTGGTTTACGTTCTCAGAAATGTCCATCTTTGGCCGTCTGACTGGCACAATCTCCCAACATCTTGACAAATTCTTTCCCTTCTTCGAAGCAGCTTCTTTGGCCTTTAAAGAGAAATGTTTTGGGGCGCCTGGGTGGCACAGTCAGTTAAGCGTCCGACTTCAGCCAGGTCACGATCTCGCGGTCCGTGAGTTCGAGCCCCGCGTCAGGCTCTGGGCTGATGGCTCAGAGCCTGGAGCCTGTTTCCGATTCTGTGTCTCCCTCTCTCTCTGCACCCCCTGCCTCCCGTTCATGCTCTGTCTCTCTCTGTCCCCAAAATAAATAAAAGTTGAAAAAAATTTAATAAAATAAAGAGAAATGTTTTGTTCTCTCGTATATCCTTATGAACAACCTGCCACACCAGAAAACAACAGCAGTGAAGCAAGAACCATGCACTCCCACAGGCTGGGTGGTGGCCACTAGAGAGGTCCATGGACCGGTCTGGAGGACTTTTCTTCCCACTTCACCTCTGCGCTCACTTGTCCACAGCCCCAACCAGCAATGATCTTTCTCTTTCAGAACAAGTTTTGATTTGGGGGAAAATTACAAATTCTCACTTAAATCTCATTATAATTTTTGTCCATATTCTATTTTTTTCCCTCTCCTTCCATTTCTCACTCTCATCTGCCTTTCCTTCAACTCTTTCTGTCCTCACCCTTCAGCGCATGCATTCTCTGTTTTGATAAAGAAGCAAATAGCTTCCAGTGGGTCTTTCCCACTCTCTAAGTCCTTGCTGACACACATCCCTGCATTTGCTTGTTTGGGCTCCTGGACAGGACAAAGGCAAGTGTCACGCTCATGCTGACGGCTTTGTTAAACCAGTGTACACCAAGAGAAAGCACATCCATCCAAATCCAGTTGCCTATGAAGTATCATTAGAATTTGAGTAGATAGGAATTCAGAGTGATTATCTCCTAACAATTTGAATTGAGGGCTTTACATCTAAGATATTGATGGACGCTCACCCTTAGTGGGCCCTTCTCACTTTGGTAGCACCTCCACTGTTCTCTTTCTGGGTCATGCCTTCAGTGCTCAGTTTATGGCAAGTAGGGAGAAAAAGAAACAAAGCACAAGTTAAAATGAACAGATTAAAGAATGTGGAAATTATACTCATAAAACTGCCCTTGTTAAATAAGCAAATTGGGGTTATGCATCTTTTATTTTGAGTGTCAGCTTTACAGATGAGTTATTCTAATCATAGTATGCATTGAACCAAAATGAACCAAGCTACAAGCATCCATTCATTTTTTTTTTTTTCTCATTCTAGGAATATTAGGTTTTTTTTTCTTACCAAAGTACTCTTTTCCCTTTCAGAAATATATCATTTTTTAAAGTGACCATAAGCAATGAATTTCTATCCTACCCTTTCACTGGCAAATGGAGTTTATTAACACTGCAACATGAAGTCTGTGTGAAGCTTATTAAAGATGTGTTCAAAGTGCCCACATATTTCTTACCATTTTCCCCCAGGCCTCTCCTACTACATGCCAGACTGAATTTGGCAATCTTGAGTTTTAAAATATTTTAACGTATAGAATAGAGGGAAAACAAGGGTTTTCATTTGTTTTTGTACTCATAGAGTGCTGTTTTACAAAAGGTAAAAGTCTGTTAGTTGAAAGTCATGGAATCCCAGCTCAAGCCAGCCTGAATGGAATAGGGCTTTTTCTAGAATGATCTTGGGTTATCTCACAGCACCTGATACAGATTAAAACAGGCAGCCCTCAGAAGTTCAGGGGTGCAGCCAAATCTTGGAATAACCAAAACCAGCCACACAAGTACTGTCACAACTCTCGGTCTTTCTGCTGCATTCTGCACCCCAGTATTCTATCTCTGTCTCTCTCTCTCCCTGCCCACAAGCTTTCTTCCTGTGGATGAAAACATGGCCCCTGAGAACTTCTGAGTATTCTATAGTGGCAGACGTTAAAAGAGGCCGATGTGGACCTTCTTGGTACTGAAACCAAGAGAACTATAGGATTAAGTACCTCACCACCTGGCTCTGTTCTGCTTTCCATCTTTAAAGCAATTAACTATATGCTGGGGGAAGAAGGGGAGCACGTGTGTGTGTATGTGTGTGCGTGTTTGGCATTGGAACAAGGGGAGTGGAATGGAGTTGGATAGGGGCAAAGAGAGGTTGTGTAACAACTTGACAATTCCAGTGGGGAAAATGATGGAGAAAATGCCCTGCAGGAGCAGCGTGATCCAGAAGCAGGGAGGTGCTGGGATGTAAGAGAAGACAGCGGTAGGGTAGGTGGGCTTTCACAGGCTAGCCCCACAGACTCTCCATCAGGGTACACCCTGGGGCAGACATCTTTGCTTGGAATATGTGGATGTGGACACTGATGCCTCAAGTTTCTGTAACTCCCCACAACTCAAGGCTAGTGGGGGGCGGGGACTTTGGTCCATATCAGTGACAAGCCTGTTTCTTTCCCTTCGACCAAGACTAAGAGCTGGGAATGGGAATCAAGAGGAAGGATGTGATCTGGAGTAGGGAAGGGACCACTTGTTTTTGCTTATGTGTTGATTGCTTGGTTTCTGTGAACACGTTCCATAGAAAAATTACTGGTTCCTCTTTCCCCTCCCCCCTTCTGTTCTTTAAGCCACAGTTAGATACTATGGAGTTACCAATATGCTTTCCCCAGACATTAAGCCCTGTCAGCACAATTGTACGTTTGCTGTGCTGAGCGGAAAATTTCTAATAATACGTCTGAACATATGCAGGAATATTAGTTTCTGGGCTTTGAAACAATCATTGCTGGAGGGTTTTCTACCTATATAGGACACTTAGGATAAATCATCTTACTTTTGCTTGCCTCATATTCCCAGAGGCTACATAATGAACCCTTTTATTGTATTAGACCACTTCTGTAACTTCCTTACTCATACCCTCTCCCCCTTTAAATTCATGGTATTTTTTGTATTTCAAGATTATTTTCAAGAGTTCCCATATTTATCACTGCTTTTACTCTTAATTATATTCATTATTAATATTGAGCATTCACCAGGTTATTTCTGTCACAACCATTCCTGTGCTGTAGAGGTTTTAAGTTGTGTGTGTACGAAGTGAAGAGAATTAATTGCCCCAAGACATCATGCAGCAAATGCCTGAGCTGGGATTCGAACTCAGATATAAGTGACCCTAAAGCCCATGATCTCTGTCCAGAAGATATGAACCTTTGCCTTCACTCCCATTAATTCAAGTGGTGCTTGAAGTCTGTCCTTCCTATCATTTTTGTGATATAACGTGTTCATTTTACTTTGTTGTGGCCATGCTTAATATCTTGAATTTTCACTTACTCCAGTCTCAGTTTGTTATAATCCTTTTTGCTAAGCATTTGCAGTAGCTTTATGATAGCCCATTAATTTTATGTACTAAAAATTCCCTAAGAAGTTTTCTAATGTTGGACATCTACATTGATTCATCATGGCTGCCTTGTGAATGATGTTAATTAGCATGCATAGTCTTTATATTTTGAAATATATTCTTAAGATAGAGCCATTTAAGTATGATCGCTGGGTCAAATTATATGAATGCTTCAAAGAATTTTTAATGTGTGTGGTGAAAATGTTTTTCAGAATAGTCGTACTGTTTTCATCATAAGTAGTAAAGGCCTCGTTTTAAGGGTGGGTTGGCATTTTTTGAAATGATAAAGCTTCCTTGCATGTTAAATGAGCAGGTAACATCTTTTCAAATTTCATGTGTAGTTTAAAATAGATTCCTGGCCATCACCCAGAAGAGAATCATGAGGACAGTGACCTCAATTATCTGCCCCTTTTCCCTTCCCTTTAAAAATGCAAAACCTTTCCAAAATGCAAAATTGCAATCTTTGTAGATTTTGTTCGATGGTAAATGAAAAATCTTACAGATCCTGACCACTTCAAATTAACTTTAAGTCAATGGCAATTTGCCCCAATGTTGAAATGCTTCATGTAATTGCCTAAATCAGCTGTGAGCATTTCATCTCACAGTAGTGCTGGACAGACCTGCATCTTGCAGTTAAGCCAAAGAATTGTTTTGCTGTTACTCAAGTCTGACTTAGTATAGACATACAGAAGATCAGATTCTTCTATCAGTCCATGTAGTTGGGTATCAGACATTTTTGTGTTTTCCCTTCATGTCAACTGAGTTGGTTTATTTTGTTTGCTTTTGCTTTGTTTCCTTAGGTGTTTGCCAAACTACTGTGAACATGGAGGAGGCTGCTCCCAGTCCTGGACTAGCTTCTCCTGTAACTGCAGTAACACGGGTTACAGTGGCGCCACCTGCCATAACTGTGAGTGGTCCTGACTTACCCACAGAATGGGCACACCTCCAGGAGTGCCAGTGCTGACTTCAGGTTGCGCTCAACGTGGGGCAGGCTCTTTGGGTTCATTCATTCAACACGTGTTTCTTGGTGGCCATGTGGGATACATATAGGACTATAAGCCATATCCTCAGAGAGTTTGTGGCCTGCCAGGAACACAGATAGGAAAGGGAATAAGTGTTGGAGGCAGAGGAGAGACTATGTGCCCTAGGCTCACCAAGGGGAGATATTAGGTCAAGGGTGTTGTCTGGATGGGCTTGGTTAGGCTACTGTAATAAACAACTTCACCTGTCAGTGGCTTAAGTAACCAGTGGTTGTGTCATACCTGTGTTACATGCTTATGTCACATTGGCAGGGGCCCTCTTCCACTTTGTCCTCATTCTGGGATACTGGCGGTGCTCTGACACCCAGGAGGTTGCTGTGGCAGAGAGAAGAATGAGAAAGCATACACTGGCCGTTGAAAGTTTCCCCCTGGGAGTGGTAAACATCACGTCCAGTCACATTCTATTGGCCAAGGAAAGTCACAAGGGCGCACCTCAATTCAAAAGTTGCAGTCTTGCTGTGGGATCAGAGAGAACCAGCATCTAGATGATAACTTCCGATGATGGCATGTCGGTGTTAAGGAGGCTTCAAATAGAAGGCCTGAGTTGATCTTTGGTAAGAGTGTGGCAGAGAAAGAAAAGAAAAAGGAGACTGAATGTGTGAGTGGCTTGACGTGGCTGGAGAGTGCTGATAGTAAGAAGTAAGAGAGGAAGCAGGGTGAGTGAGGGAGGCTGGAGCACACAAGGAATAAGGGGTGATGAGTAAAAAAATAAATGACTAGCCGAGGCCCCGATTACTGTAATTTTATAGTCTCGTTGGGGTCACCAAACAAAAACACACGACAAAATAGAGGTTTGCCATTTACAGAATTGTGTGTCAAACTGTGTGAAGTGAGCTGTAAGGATAATTTAGAAAGACACAGTCTGAAGGTGCTGGCTATAGTTGTGGGAGATTTCATCGAAAATGTGAGCTGTGAAATTGACTTCGACGGTAGAGAGGTAGGAGGTGGAACTGTTAGAAAAATGTAAGAACCGAGCCAGGGGGCTGCTGAGGACTACGGTGAGGCCCAGCAGGGGTGGACCTCACCAGGGTTTCCTAAGTTCCTGCTGTTGCCAGGATGGCACCTAGAGATTCAGAAAGCAAATGGGAGATGCCGGCAGTGCTGAGATCAGACTCTGATGCAGCGGGCACTGTCGTCACTGTCAGCCCTGAAGACCTCTCAGCCATTCAACAGCCTTTCTGAGCCTTGCAGGGTAGCATTTACCAGTGATGCCCACAAAGATGTCTAGTCACATCAGAGACAACACAGCCCAAAGGTCATCACGGATGATGTTACTATTTTTTGGATGTCTGTGGAAATGAAAAATACCACCTGGCTAAAACCCCACCTGGCTTTATAATGAAGTATATTATTGGGGCACCTGGGTAGCTCAGTTGGTTGAGTGTCCGACTTCGACTCAAGTCATGATCCCAGGTTCATGGGATCAAACCCCACGTTAAGAGAGTAGAACGTGCTTGGCATTCTCTCTCTCTCTGTCTCTGTCTCTCTCCCTCTCCCCTTCTCTGTCTCTCTCCCCTGCTTGTGCACATGCTCCCTCTCTAAAGTAGAACTAAAAAGTATTTTTTTTATTTTAAAAATATAATGAAATATATTATTTAAAATTTTCTATTTAGAAATTTGGAACACAGTGAAGGGAACACTGGACTAAGAGAGATTAAATTTGGATTTTACCTAGCTCTTGTACTTGAATAAGCGTATCATTGTGTCACTCCAAAGCTGTTTCTTCACAGACTCTATACTAATGAAATCTTGTGGGCCCTTTTAAGGCTAAAATTACATGTTTTGTTTAAGATTCCTAGTAAATACCAACCTATGAGTATTGAGCCTAATTCCAGAGATATCATCCTTAAGTAGCCAAGAACAATGTTTACTTGCATAGACACCTTGCAAGACATGTATAGTACTGTCTGGATTCTAGATTGTCACATCAGTGCTCTTGTGAGATGCTCAGTGACCACCAGAAGAGCCATCAATGTAATAGTGAGAACCTTGAAGAAAATTTAAGTCAAAGATGCCCAAATTTTGGCAAAATCACATGACAACATTTCTATGAGTTTTTATAGCTTATTCCATTCACTTTCTCCTAATTTAACACTATGTTGAGGAGTTCATCTCTATGGATACTCTTTTCCTTTAATTTTCTCCATCCATCAGGCTAAAAATAGAATATTTCCAGCTTTTAAAAAAGTGTGAAGTTGAAAATCAATGGAAGTGAGGTGCTGATTTTTAATGGAACGCTATCCCAGCTGATGAGCAGGAGACTCAACACACAAAGCCTTAAAAATACCATTCTGTTTTTATAACACCTTCTATTCCCCTTGCTGTGAAATTGCTCAGTGCTCTATGATAGGTTGCCACACTGTTAGGCTCTTTCTTCCCTTCTGGGCACCCAGCCAGGAGAAATCAGGTCCTTGGATGGTTGTGAGGGCTGGCAAACACACCTGGTATGCCTGTGCAGTTCAAGAATTTGTCATCCTCTAACTGATTTCTTCCCCTTCCCCAGTTGGGTGAGGACCATTGTTTTGAGTCAGATTTGTAAATTGAGTGACCCAAGGCATGCTTTCCTGCCTGCAAAAAGCCTGTCCTTCCAAGCCCCCTGCACTGCCCCCCACATGGGGCATCAGAGATGAAAGTTGCCCAAATGCAGAAGACAATACATAGGTCCCTAGGCCCCTTGGCCCTCCACCACATAAGAAAACTACCAAAGGGGTTATAGGGCTTCTGATCTCTCAAAGCTCACAGGTAGCAGGCTCGGTGGTATTTGAGGACACCCTCAGATTGAAACAACCCAAGCAAGTTCACAGCCCCACTCCTGTGGAAATGGCAATGTCTTTGGTGTGTTGGGGCCTGTGTTCTTGAAGCAGTCATCCACACAACATTATATACAGTCTTCAGATTTGTAAGACAGTTCATATTACTCAAAACTGATAATTTCTTGAGTATTCTTAATCCTTTGTTTCTTCAAGCTCTTCAAGGTGTTTTAATTTTTCATTATGGTGCTTCTTAGTGAATGTAAACCAACAGGGCTGAGGACAGGTAGGGTTAACTTCTTTCTTCCAGCTTTTGTGGATAAGAGAGGAGTCTGGGTAAAGGGGAGGGTATTATGGACTCTAAGAAATAGCACAATGGGAACCCCAATGTGTTTAGGCAGAGCGGGTTGCTGGTAAAAGTAGATCTATCATCATTCCATTTCAATTTTCCTTCCACCTTACCCGATGACACATAAAGAAGTTGGGCATACAAGTTACATTTCTTTTCAAATACACTTTGTTCAAAACCACCTGTTGAAGAAGGAGGTGGTGAGCATGTGGGGAATTCCTGTCTCCAGATAGCGAAGATATGTGAGTCTCTCACTTATCCCATGAGCTGTCATTGAGCCCTATTGTGTCGTGTCTGTAAGTTGTTTTGGTTAGGAGCCGCCTTCTCTGCATTGTATTCTGTTCTCCAGAGGAATAACTGAAGGTATACCAATGTTTGCAATCCACACAACCCCTGGCAACCCAACCAATGAGCAGAGCCTTCAGACCACCAGAGATAGTCACCCGTGTTCTTGGTTTGATGCAACGTGCAGGTTTAGAAGGTTATGTAGTTAAAGCCAAACTTCTAAACAGGTACAGTATATCTTGGTCATGCTATCCTATGAGTGCAAGTTAATATTAAAAGGAAGAGGTTTGATTATGGGAGTTCAATGCATAATTAGTCTACCATGTAATGATAAAGTCATATGGTATTACTATCTCCATTTTATAGAGCATCACATGGCAACCCAGAAAAGTTACATACCTTCCTCAAGATCACACAGCTAGTGGAGCTGGGACTTGAATGAATGGAATCTGGCTTCAGATGCCAGACACATTTTAAGCTCTGTGTTTTATTTCCTTTCTTAAACACATAAGACATTTGCAAACCTCTCTATGTGAACTTAATGGTGAGGCATCCATGACTTCCTTCATATCGCTTGAGACACACTGGGATATTGTGATACGTGATTGAAAATGTAGAAGACTGCGAGATGAAGATGTTTTTGCATTCTAGAATAATCGTGCAGTCATCATGGAAGAAAGTAGGATGAATTAGCACTTGAAAGACAGCAAAAATTAAAATGAATGTAAGAAATAGGAAAGCTTATGGAAACAGGCAAGAACCAAGACGTGATGGTAGGAATATCTATGCTATACTTTGGAACACTGCATATATTTCCCTGGCTCCAAAAAGGAAAGATAAATAGCTCCATTCATTCCCAAAGCCCAAATGATATTCCTATAAAGCAGTTTTCCCTAGGGGAAATCTGAGCTCATTCCCATTATAACCAAACCTTTTTATGTGCTATTGAAATATCTATAAATACCACTTTAATGATTACATAATAAATAGTCCATTTAATGACTTTTATTCAAATATTGTCATCTATTTTTTTTTGGGGGGGTGGAGAGGACCTGTGTTGTTTCCAAATATTTATTATTATAACCAACTGTAGTGAGCATGTGTGTGCTTAAGTAATTTTTAAATCCCTCATAGTCTATTGTTTCCTTAGGATGTCTTAGTAGTGGTATTACTGAGTCAAAGACCATGAATAGTCTCAAGGATCTTGATTCATATTTTCAGCTTGTTTTCCTAAAGTCTGGCTACAGTTTGTACTCTGATTATTATTTTCTGATACCTTGTTTTGCCTTCTCTGCCAGAATTGTTTGCTGCAACTTAAAAAAAAAAAAAAAAAAAACCTCTTCCACTTGCATTTTTACTAAAACATTTGAATATTGAAATGGAAATTATTATTGACCTTCATGGTGAGTTCCAGATAAAGAAAACGGTTGATGTATTTATTTATTTTTATTTTTTTAGATGACTTATACAATAAGAATAAGACTGTCTCTCTCTGTAGAATTCTACTTTGTCATGCAACAAGTACCTTTTGAAAGCCCATCTGGTGTCAGTAACTATGCATGTGATTCCTTTCACGTTGAGTGGACTCAATAAGTGACACAAGTACTTACTTATCATCTTCTCTATGTCTCCTATTGAGTGGAATGCCCTTGATCTTCTCACTATGTCTGATGACATTCACATGGTCCCTTTCCAGGGTCTCTTTACCATTTCCCAGCCTTGGCTAATCTCTTTTTGCAGTCCTTCCTGACACCTTCACAGTGCCTTTTAGCTCACTTTGCAGCTGGGCAAGAGGATGTCAGCTTTCTTCCTCTCCCAAGCCTGATATAGTGCTTCTCCCATTGGGCAGTCAATAGCTGGGTATTGATTGGGAGCATGTCAAGTTGTCTGGCTATCGGACTCTACACTAGTCATCACAGAGGGATAACGCTTCTGGCTGTTTTAAGAGTAGGTAAATGGTCTGTAACTGCATGGCATTTCGTGGTTGGAGCGACAGGTTAGAGAGGGTGGGGGATTCTGGTAATAAGAGGCTTATTTAAAGGCATCGCTTATAGCTCTTAGCTCAGAGCAGCTCATATCCTAATATTATTCTGTGGGTTTCTTATCAAGATCTAAAGCAAATTCATCTTCATGCGTAACCCCAGTGCCTTCTGCAGATGTTCCCAGCTACAACTAGACACCTAAAGGAGAAGAAGAAATAAATGAATAATAGTAATAAATTGTGGAATCCACGCCCTGCTTCATTTTATGGCACTAACCACAGTCTTTTGTGTCATCATTATTTTTATTTATGTTAACTCCCCTAGTGAGACTGAAAACTCCTTTGGAGAAGGGACCATGTCTTGTTTATATTTGTACTAAACACAGCCAAGGAACTGGTGGCATAAAGGGCACACCGTGTAATTGGCAAGATGGAAACTTAAGTGAGAATGGGTCATTCGGTGTGCCATTAGATGGGGACTCCATAAGGACAAGGTGGTATCTGAGTCTTTTCTGTCTCCAGCCACTGATTTCCACCTGACACACAGTAGAAATCTGCCGTTTGCTGTGTACACAAATACATGAGGTATGAGCATGACGTAGTGGTAAGTTACTGGGGCACAGGCATGGTCACTTTCTGTGCGGAGGTGATAAAGTTTTCTCAGTAATTGACCTTTGAGCCCTGAAGCCTTAATAGGGCTCAGAGGATGAGAAGGAAGAAGAGCAAGGGGAAGGAACAATGAGCAACATGTAAAAAGTCAGAGAGACGTGAGGGTCATGCAGCAAAGAGAGGTCTATCCGGTGCCCAGCATGGCTAGAATCTGAAGTGTAATGGGGAAGTTGGATTGGAAGGCAATGCAGCCAGAGTAAAGGAAGGGGGCTACTTTCAGAAGGAGCTTGCTTCTCTGTTGAGCATTGAGGAGCCAGCCGTGGTTTGTTGGTTTCGCTTTAATTCTCAGAAATGACTTGCTAATATTTATTTTGTTGTTGTTTGTATTTTGCTTGTTGGAGTTTCTTTTTTTAAAGGGAATTATAACTCTGATGGTTTTGCAGAGCATGCACTGAAGTTGTAAGACGCAGATATGGGCACAAGGAAGAGATACTGGATGCTCTTTACAATTGTGTGGACAGCAAATAATGAGAGTCGGGGCGAGCTAGGAAGAAGGGACCTGACTTGAAAGGCATATCTAAAATTTGATCAAACAGACTTGAAGACAAATCGAATACAGCAGAGAGAAGGATGACTGTTAGCTTTTTAGCTTGGAAGACTTCATGAATGAAGAATATAGTGACTAAGTTCTCAGGTCTGTCTGGGCCTGACAGCCTCCTGTCAAATCCAGGCCCTACAACTTACAAGCTCTATCACCTAGGGCAATTTATATGAGCTCTGTGTGCTTTGACTTCCTTATTGGTGATATGGGACTAATAATAGTGGCCCCCTAATGGAAATATCATGAGGCTTAAGTAAAATAATCCCCCCTAAAGTATTTAACCTAGCATCTGGCAAATGCAAAGTGCCTGTTTCATGTTAGTTGCTATTTCAACAGGTAGAAGAGGAGATTTAGTGGATGCTGTTATCAGTTCAGTTTGGGGAGCAGTGTCAGTCTGGAGAGGTGCTCACCGTGCTGAAGTAGCTGGAAATCCCCGAGTGAGGCCTGGGAAGAAAATCAGAATCATGAGGGGTCTAGTTGCTGAAGGCTTTTGAGTAGCTGAAGTTGCCCAGGTGTGGTAGGCCAAGGATGAAACCTACAAAGTAAATCATGTTAAAGGACTCAAGAAGGGCTACAGTGAGTCACAAGTGTGAAGGAATGGTGAGGAAAGAAGAAGGAAGACTAAGAGGAAGTGGTAACTTAAAACACAGAATTGATTATAAACGGACACGTCTGAGTGATGTCCCCCATCATAGGGTGTGGTGATAGTTGAATGACCGGATGAGTGTTTAAAAAAAAGAAGTTGCGGTTGGGGCACCTGGGGTGGCTCAGTCAGTTGAGCGTCTGACTCTTGATTTCACTTCAGGTCATGATCCCAGGGTTGTGGGATCGAGCCCTGTGTCGGTCTCTGCACTGAGCATGGAGCCTGTTTGAGATTCTCTCTTTCTTCCCCTGCCCTGCTCATACTATCGCTCTAAAAACAAAACAAAACCAAATAATAACAATAATAAATGCAATAAAAAAGTTGTAGAAAAGTACAATAAGGGAAGGAAAGAAACCATTTTTCCATAGGGAATCTATGACTATAGAAGTATTGGAAAGTATTGGAATTTGCTGTGAATTGATGACTGTCACAGGTGTTATCAGGATCCAGGGTTCAGAACCGCTACCTGCCACTAAGATTTGACTCTCCTTCAGCAGCAAAGGCCATTATCTTTGTATTCATCAGTAAAGAAGTAAGAGAAGGCACTGCTTTCTGCAGGGGCATTGCGTCTCTGTGAAAAGAGAGATTGGAGCAGGTTGAGCTGGAGGGAAAGTTCTCAAAGAATGGATGGGGAATGTACCCTAGGGCCAGACTTGGATAGGCAGGGAAGTCTTAAGAGAGTGTTTTTCCAAAGTGAGAACCAAAGGAAGGATTCTATATAAGGAGGAGCACCAAGAATGTTTGAGTTTCTCCCAAGTTACTAGCCTAGGGGTGAGGGAATGGACATTTGTTTGGTTTCAGCTTCTTTTCAGTGCCATGGATTTATTGGGGGGCTAATCTATGTCATCTCACTCTCTGAGCCCCCTTTGGTTCTTAGCTCTGACCTTGTTAGATGGTGGCAATTCTTCAAACCACTGGGTGTTCACACATGCATATTTCTTGACCAGAAAGTCTTCTTAACACTTTTTTTGCCCAAGTCTTGCCAGAAGCCTACCAGGACCTTTCCTAGATGTTGTTCCACTTCGCTCCTTTGGTACCCATTCACATAGAATTTATTGCACTATACGAACATGCAAAGTTTGGTTCTTGTTTACCTTTCCACACTGCTACTATTCTGTGCATCCCTCTTTGTATCATATCTGGCACATATGGGTGCACAGCAGAGGATCAATGGACATGAACATCTCTTTTATGGCCAAATGCTTAAAGCCACAGAGCTAGAGGAAGTGGGATTTGAACCCAGTTCTAGCTGGCTGAAAGCACTTCCTCTTCACATTACAACATCTCTAAGTGGAAGAAAGAGCACTCTTAAATATTTTATAGAACATGGCAGGATTTAATAACAAAACTGATACAAAGACTTCTTATTAGAAAGGAGGAGGAATCAAGGTTGCATAGTCACCTCAGATCAATTTTCTTCCTTTTGAACACATCTCAACGATTTAAGACTTTCCCACAGTCATTTCCTACATGTTAATTTGTTCTGTTTGTTCTTTCCTTCCTCTTTTCCCCATCTCTCCCTTCTTCTCCCCTTCCCGTCATTAATTGAGGCTAAGTAAAGCCAACTTCAAATACTTAGGTTGGATTGACAATGTGCAAGAAATGTAATCACCAGTTTTGGCTTTGTTCCAAATCCTTAGAAACAGCAAAAGATCCCCAAATATGAAAGACTATAATTAACTGGAGATAATTTAATTGTTGATGTTGCCTTCCTTTGGAGAACCATTGGTATTTACTTTGAACACTGAGTGGGAACAATGAGCCTTTATTTTTAATGTATTTCAATCAACAGAAGACTAATCACCATAGAAATATAAAGCTCTGGTATGTCCCATGAGCTGGAAGTAATCTGGACTGGATACATACATATTAAACTCAATATATGAAGACACATTTTCCATCTGTGCTTCAGCTTTGGATCCAGACATATCTAGGTTATATTTACAACTCCCTGGTCTTGGGCAAATTACTTAGCTTTTTGCAGACTCGGTTGCTTGATCTCTGAAATAATAACAGCTCATTCAAACAGCTATTGCAGGGGCGCCTGGGTGGCGCAGTCGGTTAAGCATCCGACTTCAGCCAGGTCACGATCTCGCGGTCCGGGAGTTCGAGCCCCACGTCAGGCTCTGGGCTGATGGCTCAGAGCCTGGAGCCTGTTTCCGATTCTGTGTCTCCCTCTCTCTCTGCCCCTCCCCCGTTCATGCTCTGTCTCTCTCTGTCCCAAAAATAAATAAAACGTTGAAAAAAAAAATTAAAAAAAAAAAACAACAGCTATTGCATACACTACAGCTAAGAAACCAGAAACATCTAGCTCAATATTTGTGATTTGGCACTTCCATGTTAAATGGCATCTATTATATATTTAAAGTTATGATTATGAAAATTTTGGTGTATTTTTCATATCATTTATAATACTCAGTAATTTATATGCCTGTACTAAGTCGTTTGGCTGGGAGAACACGTCTCATGTTGTGTATTGCAAAACAAAGTTTAGGTTCTGGTGCAGGTGTTGCCATTAGCAGAACTGAGAGGCACAGTGTCACTGAGAAAAGCCCAAGTCGGGGCTCAAGGGGCCAGAAGTTAAAGCTGTCTCTGCCACAGATGGCCTGAGGCAAGTCATATACTCATATAACCCATATTCCTCAGGGGTACAATGTGGATTATATACGGATTCAACGTGGTCACTAAGAAAGATTATTTTGATTTCCTCTGATAGCAGGACTCAGGATGCACGTGCTGACTTTCTGTAGTGTGTTGTTATCATACTGTACACTTACTGTTTTTCATCTTAGCCATTTTCCAGTGTTCTAGCTCAGGATATTATTTGCATGGATCACATAGCTTATCTCTTGTTGTGGTTTATAAAGCACAAAGTGCTCTTTTACACTGTTACCTCAAAAAATCCTTTAGGGGCACCTGGGTGGCTCAGTGGGTTATGTGTCCGACTTTGGCTCGGGTTGTGATCTCGTGGTTTGTGAGTTTGAGCCCTGCTTTGGGCTTTGCACTGACAGCACAGGGCTCTCTGCCCATCCCCTGTGTACTCTTTCTCTCTCTCTCTCTAAAGAAATAAAAATAAACTTTAAAAAGAGTGAAAAAAAAGTCTTTCAAAGTAAAACAAGTTAAAATATGAGGGTATAAGGGTCACAAATGCTTAAAGCTCTTACATGTTGCCCTTGAAGCATTTGGTTGAGTTGCACTACTGTGAATTTCATTAGCAATGGATCAACTCAAAGAGTAATCAGTGTAGTAGGTGATGAGTGAATGAGAGAGATGGCATTCATTATAGGTTATCAGTTTTACTTTAAATGATAGGGTAAGATTGTACTATATAACATGTCATGAAAAAGGAATTTCTGGTGTGCTCAGCTTGAAACTTGCCAAAATATTTTTACTATGTAATTTAGAGATAACATTTAGAAAATATTTCTTTATCCATTAAAATTCCATAACACGATCACACTGTGACCAATGGCAAGTTATTTCACCAATTTGAGCCTCACTTGCACCATATCCCAAGGGAAAATAATAGAATCTGTTTTTTATTGCTCCTAGGATAAATTCATGAATCAATGAGCATGAAATCCCTTTGACAAGTATGATTCTAGCCCTTCCTTATATGTTCCTTCTTCTTATATATTTACATCAATTTGTTTCCACGGCAACCTTGGTGAGGGACAAGGCAAGTATTTAGAGGAAGGACCCCAATATTCAGAGAAGTTTAGAAGGCAGAGCCCAAGGACATTCCATTATAAGACTGGAGCAGGACTAAAACCTGGATATTCTTGTTGTCTCTGAATTTATCCGTGTGTGTATCCCACAGAACTTTCCATGGCTGTATCATGTTCTAGCTAAGGTAAGTTGATAGTGGTGAAATTCTAGGGTTATTTCAAAATTCAGTTGGTGTTACCTGTATGGTAAAAGGAACTCTGAGTATATCACTTCTCTGCTTCACATTCTTCAGTGGCTCTCCATTGTCTTAATGATTAAATCCCTGCTTCCCATTTGAGTAAGTATGGCTCTTCATCACCTGGAGCCCTTGTAAATCACACTTTTCAGTCATGATCCCATATGTGTCCATGCTATAGTAAGTCTGATCCGCTTTCACTGCTAAGCACATCAAATTCTTTTTTCTGCATTCTTTTGACCCTAGATGTTTGTTTGTTTGTTTGTTTGTTTGTTTGTTTGTTTGTTTGTTTTTAAGTAATCTCTACAGCCAACATGGGGCTTGAACCCACAACCCTGAGATCAAGAGTTGGATGCTCTACCCGCTGAGCCAGCCAGGTACCCTGATCCTAAATGTTTCTCCTGACTTTTTCTTCCAGATAATTCTCTATTCTACCTCGATGCTCTGCTTGAGGATCACCTATTTGATCTTCCATTAGCATTAACTTAATCTCCTTGAGGACAGGCACTTGGGCTTTTCATGCCTATGCCCTCAATACCTAGCATCGGCTCTGGAATATGGCGTATGCAAAATAAATGTTGAGAGAATGGAGTTTTTACTGTCAGCTTGTTGGCATTTCCTTGATGTGTGTTTGTATAATTTCTCCACTGAGAGGAGAAAGACAACACAATGTATGATATCCCACAAGGTCAGTTAGGCTTTCTCTTTGGTCACCATGAAGAGAAATTTCCTGTTTTTCACTTGAGTGGAGCCCTGAGGCTCTTTCTTTGAATTAGGAGCACATTTCTTACGGACCCCCATGTACAGTCCAGTCCCCCATTAGCTCTCAAACTGGCTTGTAAATCATCTTCCAGGCGGCATAGGTGTAGTCTGCATTTGAAGACATTAGCGCAAAGAGGATTTTTGGGTGCGTCAGTATATGTAGAAAACATGAAAAGGAAATGAAGCTGTCCATTGTCAGAGCAGGATGTGTAACTGAGTTTATTAGTCTGTCAACGGACGAGTTGTCAGAGTCGTGTTTTGGCAGTGCAGATTTCCCACTGGCAGCTAATGTGATGATGAAGACCTTGGCAATCATCCCTTTGCTCCTGTCTCCCTGATCCCACTGTCATGATGGCTGAAAGAGGAACCAAGTGAATCGTCTGCTGACATTTGATTTCATGGCCGCGTGTTGTCCAAATGGGCTTTCAGTGGGATTAACGTTACATAATCTGCAGTCTGCCTGGAGCTCACAGGCCATCAGTGTAAGGACCTATGCTCTACTGATTCTACCTAGGGGAAGTCTTCAGTTTGATGACATTAGCAGGGGATTGTCAAAAGAGGTAGACAAAAAATTAAATTGTGTTTTGTTTTATGGACATGAAGTATGAGAAGAGAAATTTAGTTTTATGGAGATAAAGTACAAGAAGAGAAATTCATTCACTTCCAGGCTCTGGCAATTAAAAATTGGGTAACCTAGGAAAAATTACTCAAATTCTCTGAAACTTCCTTTTCTTACCTCTAAATATAGGAGTAATCATGTCTGTGTCTTAGGATTTTTTTTTTTTTTGGATGATAAATAAGGGATCACTTTGGAGCGTCAGGTATGGTGCCTTATGTAGGAGGCTCTCTTGATTTACTTGCTTTCCTTCATAAATCCTCCACACTTTTACCTTTTCTGGTCTTCAGTAGAGAGCTTTTAGATTAGTAACAGATGCTGATTTCTATGTTTGGAAAGGACCTTTCAGTACAAATATGTTATTTACATCCTTCCTCAAGTGATGCTGTAGAAACAGGGTGATCAATACCTCCTGCTATTATTGTGCCTCTCTGGTGGGTAGAAGATCTGCTTCTCTTAGAAGCTAATACCTTCTTTTAGCTTTCTCTGGTTAGTCTTTCTTGTGCATTCTATGAGCCTACCATGGGTAACCTGCCGTTTTCTCTTCTTGTTTGGTGTTGAGAAGTTCCCCCAAAAAGGAGGACTTGACATGATTTTCTTCCACCTCTATCATACCTCTGTTGCCTTGAATTAAGTATGATATCACAGGTCTCCATAGATCTTATAATCACTGGATTCAGAAAGTACTTAGGTAATAATAACCAAGGAAGGAAATTGCTTTTGCCTACATTAAGCAATGCATAGTCTACTTATTATCATCATATTATAATGACCATAGTTGATCCCCAAATCTGTGAACATAGATGATTTCCACAGTTTATATTGGTTGCTGTTATGTTAGGATTTAATTGTTTATTTTCATTTAGCGCCGATTTGTGAAAATCTCTTCTCCTTTCAGATCACCCTTCCAAACAGCATAGGCTTCTGTCAGGCATGTGTAAGGAAGTGCTCATTCCAGGTCCAACAATATCATTGTGGGTTATACCAGAGTAATTAAAGATCTTATGCCTGTTCTCAAGGACTTTGAAATTAGCAAGAATGGTGGGGGTCCTATATTATATACTCAGAAAATAGTTCAAGATGGTACATGGTCAAGGAATAAATTGAATTGAATATGGGTAAAGATAAACGTATAGACACCCGAGCAGGAGAGACCAGATGAAACATGAAGTGTGGGGGGGAATGTTCAGTAATTCTAGAATTGAACTATACCTGGTGTGTAAGTGTGATCTGCAAGGCCAGGGAAAGCAGGGGAGGGTCAGGAATCCAGGGTGGAATTAACTTGGCTGGAGTTGGGGTAAATATGGAGACTGACTTGTATAGATTGAGGTTCTTACTAATGGAGAATATTGATGATAACAAAATTGTCATCAGTCAGCAGGGTTTCAGCAGAGAAACAGAATCAGGAGGAAGTATGTATTAAGGTATATATCCACCCATCCCCCTGCCCCCTGCCAAATGTCCTGTGCTGTTGTGGGAGCTGGCCAGGCAACCCTGGAATCCCAGGGTGGCAGCTGGAGGTACCATTCACAGGGATGATTTCCTCTTCTTCAGGGAATCCCAGCTCTGCTCTCAGGCCTTTCAACTGATTGAAGCGAGTCCATCCAGATATGTTAGGATGATCTTTCTTAGTCAAAGTCAATGGATTATGGACTTTGATCACATCTTCAAAATATAGATAAGTGTTTGATTGAATAAATGGGGACTCTACTCCAGCCAAGTTGACACCTAAAACTGACCAGTGCTATCTGTCAAACCATCACTGTGGTACCGATATTCATCTTGCCATATTTGGTTATACTTCCACCTAATATGTCATGCTTTTGCCTGATATGGTACAACTGTCTTGTTATAGCTGATGCCATATTGAATTGTTTAGCGTCTTTGTTTCAAGTTTATTTATTTAATCTGAGAGAGAGACAGAGAGAGAGAGAGAGAGAGAGAGAGAGAAGAGAAAGCACACATACAAGCCAGAGAGGGACAGAGAGAATCCCAAGCATGCTTCACACTGGCAGCCTAGAGCCTCATGCTGGGATTGATCCCACAAATCATGAGATCATGACCTGAACCAAAATCAAGAGTTAGATGTTTAACCAACTGAGCCACCCAGGCACCCTTAGAATGATTTAGCACCTTAATGATAACACGGGCCACAATGTTATCCCCATCAGCCCTGGTGTGTCTAAGATGCTGACCATGTTATATTTTATGCAATCAAAGCACAACCCCATATTTGTTTCCTACCCTTGCTTTACATTCTATTTAATGAAGATAATTTCTTCTGCCTTCTGTTACAATCTTGGACAAGAGTTAGATTTTCTTCTCACTTGCAGGTGATAAACATCCTTATAATGCCTTTATGTCACAAAGCATAAACCCAATGCAAGATTTAAAAAGTCCCAGTTTAGGGGCACTTGGGTGGCTTAGTCATTTGTACCTCCAACTCTTGATCTTGGCTCAGGTCAAGATCTAATGGTTCATGGGATCAAGCCACAAGATGGGCTCTGTATGGAGAGCACAGAGTCTGCTTGGGAATCTCTCTATGTATATATATATATATATATATATATAAACATTTTTTAAAAGGCCAAGTTTATGCTAAGCATCAATACCTCATCTTCTATCAGAGATAGGATTTTTTTTTCAAATTTTATTTTATTTATTTTGAGAGAGAGAGAGAGAGAGAGAATCCCACGCAGGCTTTGCACTGTCAGCATGAAGCCTGACACAGGGCTTGATCTCATGAACCATGAGATCATGACCTGAGCCAACATCAAGAGTCAGATGTTTAAATAACTGAGCCACCCATGTGCCCCCAGAGATTGAATTTTAAAAAGCCTATAGCAGTTAAGGACCTGTGAGAGGGGAAGGGATGTGTGGGTAGAATTAAATGTTTCACTCAGCATAATTCCCTGAAGATTCATTTAAGGTGTTGCCTTTTTCTTTGCTCAGTAGGAGTCCATGGAAGGACCACAGTTTGTGTTTTTGGGCAGAACAGCTGATTTTTCTGCTTCCCATCAGGCTTCTCTCTTCCATGGCAAGATCTGTCCTGTAAGTGTTTGCAGGCTTGCCTGGTGGCTTTTGGTAAGGAAGCCTAGTGTCAGCCCTAACAATGAAGGAGACCCCTTCTCTTGGCCATTTATTGGTAGTGGGATCCCAATTCCAGGTTCTGCCAGGTAGTGCCAACCTCACCTGTTGTTGTTAGAGGTAGTCTCTTTCCATTCAGTGTGCTGGGAGTCGGGGGAGGATGATCCTATCTCACTGCTTCCGTGCTACATTAAGGTAAAAAAAATGCTGGATGTGGGTCACCTTCTTGGGCCAGAGGGAGGGTATAGAATCACTGTTGTGTTATCTCTTCAGTTTTGAAGTCCCAAAGCATGTCTCCCTCCTCTTTCCATATTTCAGCATCTTCCTTGGCTACTTCTTGCATTATCTTCCAGGATGGTAGTTCTAATTAGCAAGGAAGATCAGAGAGAGGCAAGTCTAAGTTACCTTGTCTGAACTGGAAGTCCCTCCATAGATTTTAAGAATGTGATTTTAAACATATAAAAATGATGCTTGAATTTTTTATTTAAATTTCAAACAGGGGGGGCGCCTGGGTGGCTCAGTCGGTTAAGCATCCGACTTCGGCTCAGGTCATGATCTCGCTGTCTGTGAGTTTGAGTCCCACATCGGGCTCTGTGCTGACAGCTCAGAGCCTGGAGCCTGTTTCAGATTCTGTGTCTCACTCTCTCTCTGACCCTCCCCTGTTCATGCCCTGTCTCTCCCTGTCTCAACAATAAATAAACGTTAAAAAAAATTTTTTTTTAAATAAAAATAAAAATAAAATAAAAAAATAAATTTCAAATAGGTACTATGTTTTCAGGGATACAGATCAATTCATATAAAAAAGATATTCAGTGAAACCCTGATTTTCCTGCTTATCTTATGTCTGCCCAGACCTGCCCTGAGGCTATCATAGGTAACTTGTGTCTTCTACCTTTGATTTTCTTTATAGAAATACAAGCAAATACAAATGCACGTTATACACTCTGGTTTTCAAATAGTGATCTTAGAGCTCATCTTTCCATATCAGCACATAAAGAATTCTGTCATTGTTTTCTCAGTTGTTTGGGATTCACTTGTAGAGCTGTGCCATAATTCATTTCATAAAGCCTGGATGGATAGGCTTTTTTAGATTTCTTTTTCTAATCCTACACGAATAAAAGCACAATGCCTAAACTTGAACGTCTGCCATTTTACACACTTGCAAGTCTATCTGCAGGTTAGATTCCCAAAAGAGAGATTGCAGGGTCAAAGGATATGTGTGGTTTTGCTGGATGTCACCAAACTGAGTGCCCCAAGCACTGAGCCATTGAGGCGTTGAGCAGCGCGTGACAGTGCCAGTTTCTGCGGGTGCAGAACTCGCTAACAGAACTCACTAACAAAGAGCATTGCCAAAAGTGTGGATTTTTGCCAGCCTGATAATTATTTCTTGGGAAAATGGAAATCACATTTTTAGAGGCCTGGTGGTGTTTAGCAAATGATAGGAGAGACTTATGAATGTTTGGTCCTCCTCCTCCTCAGAGCCTTCAATATGCTTACTCATTGCCCCGATGCAGCGCTGGATCTCACAAACTGCGAGATCATGACCCAAGCTGAAACCAAGAGTTGGACGCCCCTTAACCAGCTGAGCCACCGCAGAGGCCCTGTGCAGCTGTATCTATTGATGTGTGTAAATGGGTGTGTATTTACACATATCATATCATGTCATATATGTGACCTATATCATACCATATATTTGTTACAGATGGATATTTAGTTTCTGCCTTTATGAAGTGTTTAGGGGACACAGTCTGTGCATATGGAGTGATTAAGAAGGTTAACTCTTTGGTAAAGTCTTTGCTGAATAAGTGGAATAGAAAAGATTCTAGAAATCGGAACAGTATGGGACACCTAACGTTGGGTCACCTTTATATGAGAAGTGGGGAGGAGTAAGTCCTTACAGGATGCAGATGTTGGCACAACTGGGCGGAACTTAAGAAAAGAAGGAATTTCTGGCTTCTCATAGGCTCTCACTAAAGGATCATGGCGTGTTGATGGAGATGATAAAGGCGGGCACAGATAGCTGCCTTGGGAGCCAATAAGCAGATAGGTTGACTGGACAGACTGTGTAGGGAGGCAGTGGGCATCCAGGCTGGGCGTCTTCAGCAGTCTGGGGTGGGGATACCCTTTTTTACCCTTTCCAGTTCTTCAACATGCTTGTCTGAACAATACGGATCTCTTTGTTTCTCGATTAGTAGAGATCATCTCAGGTTTCATAATTGTAAGTTAAAATCATATTAAGGTGAGAATAAAAGTGAAAAAGGGAACAAAATTGAAGGTTGAAATAATGTCTTCATGATAAGCTTCTCCTAGCTTCCTCATTCTTCCTACAAAAAAAAAAAAAAAAAAACCTCCAATCTTCTAATTAGAAGATAAAGAATAAAAGTGAGTGCACAGACTCCCTTATGTGATTCCTCCAAGAAATCAAAGCTCTTTCATCTCCAATTTTCTAGCGTGACAACATAAAACAATCTCATTAAGGACTTTGTGGAATATTGGTAAAGGTTAGACAGAGTTCAGGCAGCAGTGACTGAGAAAAAGTGTTTGAGAGTTTGTACAAAGACTGGGCAACTTCAGTTAAGTTTTCCAGAAGGTGGGAGTGCACAGAAGGGGAAGGGTCTCAGGCAATGATCTGTCAAGAGATATTCCTTCACACCAGAAGACTTGGCAGGCACAGGAGACAAACAGAGGCCCCAGAAGGCAAGCTTACTAGCAAAAAGAAAAAAAAAAAAGAGGAAAAGGAAGATTGTAATATATGCTCATAATGGCTATCCAAGCAAGACAAAGATTGTCTCTGTTGTAGCAGAGGCCATCTTCCCCAAAGGTGATTGTCATGTTGTAGTATAAATAGTACTGCAGGGAATCTATCCCGGAGTCCAAGAAAGAGGCACATTCTTAGACTGGGGCTCTTTTACAGACCCGGAGGCAGGGCTGTAAGTTACATATTAAAACATACAGTGAAAGCTCTCTGCCTTCAATCGGCCTTAAAATGCGTCTTGAAAGATTGACATACAAGCGATCTGGAAAGACTGGATTGCGGTTTCAACCCAGTGCACTTTCCAGTGCCAACTGAAAGATGTGCCATCCCGAATGAGCTGGCTTTCTTTGGGTCAGAAGTCCTGGGCAGATGTCTTGTCTGTCCTTAGGTGGGCATGTGGTGAGGGAGCAGAGAGCACGTGCGCGCGGTGAGCGGCCTCATTAGGACAACACGGAAGTAGGGGCCATGGCTGCTTCCCTGGCTTTGCCCATTCCGGGAACCAGTATCTGACTCTAAGAGGTAGGCAGGTTTCCCCCGTGAAGTCCCATCGGGGGCTTCTTCTCCAGGTGTCTGACAAGGACAAAAGGATAACTGAAGATTTAATCCATTCTAGAATGGGGATTACATTCAGTTTAATATGAATATTTATAAAAACTGGAAGTAGATTCAATGGATGATGAGATCAGGCTCCAGGACCCCCTTGCTGGGAGGCTGTATACACCACCTAACCAACAAGGTGACTATTTCTGCTAACCTCTTCCTCTCTTAGGCCCCAAGGCTATTGTACTGTATTCCCTCTGTTCCTCACCGTCTGACCAGGGATGGCATCTTCTTTCCCTGGAAACCTTTGCACAGAGTTCCCACTTGGGTCTACGCAAGTGCTCAAAAAGGATTCTTTTACAGCACGACGATATCACTTGCCTTGGTGGGAATCCATGGTTACTACCCCTGCGTGTTCACCATTCTGAACGCCTTTGTTCTCTCTCCTCTCCAAGCAAATCCATGCCTCCTCCTTAAAACCATCTCAGACCATGTTTGGGAAACCTGAAGAGTTCTCCCACAGTATTTCCAATATTCTACTTTATAGTTTCTGTCCACTTTAATTTCTGGTTTCCACCTCTCACTTTGCCCCTCCTCGATTTACCAGGCACCTACAACACATCAGACAGTTTAAATGCACGTTCCCATGATCCCATTTACTCTTCAAAACAAGCCTGTGGGGTAAGCAGATTATTATATTTTACAGAAGAGGAAATTGCAGTGCAGCGATAATTGGGTAGCTTTGCTCTCTCTGCCTCGCTCTAGTGATCTATATGGTTTTCAATTTCCTAAGACCCTGCTGCACACATTGCTCTAGTGAAGAGTGAAGTCAAAGGCAAGGTGAAGGTCCTTGGACACCAAGTGAATCCTATGTCAAGAGTCCACAGCTCCTGCTTACTGGAGAGAAGAGCTCAGGCGCATTGCCTTGAGAGGCAGGCTGACAGCTTTGCTTACTGACCTTGGAAATAACCCACTACCAGTGCTGTTCTCAGTCTCCATGCTCAGAGCTGGGGCAGATCAGCTTCAAAATCCCTCAAACTTATAGAATTATGAAGATCACTTTTATTTTTTTGAGCTTATTTGTTTATTTATTTTAAGTTTATTTATTTATTTATTTGTACAGGGGAGGGGGGAAAGGGGCAGAGAGAGAGGGAAAGAGAGACAATCCCAAGCAGGCTCCACATTGTCAGTGTGGTGCTCCATTCACGAACTGAGAGATCATGTCCTGAGAGGAAACCAACAGTCACTCAACTGACTGAGCCACCCAGGAACCCCTGAAGATCCCCTTTAAGAATTGTTTTTCGGGTCGCCTGGGTGGCTCAGTTGGTTGAGGGTCCGACTTCGGCTCAGGTCATGATTTCGTGGTTCGTGAGATCGAGCCCCATGTCGAGCTCTGTGCTGACAGCTTGGATCCTGGAGCCTGCTTTGGATTCTGTGTCTCCCTCTATCTCTGCCCCACCCCTGCTCACACTCTGTCTCTCTGTCTCTCAAAAATAAACATTTAAAAAAAATTTTTTAAAAGAATCGATTTTCTGTATTACTTTTAGAATGAGAAAGTAAATCATTTACAAATGGTAAAGATAAAAGAATGGCAACTGTCAGAAACACTTACAAATTAAGAAATAGTATTTTTATTAATTTCCTAATACAATTTTATAGTCCTTTGCTTTACTTATGCATCTTTGGGCTGTTTTTCCTTTGTCTGTTTACAAGATGCTTTTGTTTACTTATTTTTTTCACAGAAAATAAAGTGGCAAATCAGTTTCTCCTCTAATATGGTTGATCAAAATAATTTTTAAAAACTTATGCCAATCATTTAGAAAATTAGCTTTTCAGTTTTATGTTTTGTTATTGGTAATGCCACATACACTTTCAAAATACCCATTGCCTACTTACTTTAAAGTAAAACACAATCTCGCAGTCCGCGAGTTCGAGCCCCGCGTCGGGCTCTGGGCTGATGGCTCAGAGCCTGGAGCCTGCTTCCGATTCTGTGTCTCTCTCTGTCTCTGTCCCTCCCCCGTTCATGCTGTGTCTCTCTCTGTCTCAAAAATAAATAAATGTTAAAAAAATTTTTTTAAAGTAAAACAGCATGGAAATAGAATGGGAAATTTCAAATATCCCATTTTCTTATCTGCTTATCTGATAAATGAAACACATAATGGATGCTGAATGTTATTATTTTTTACGCATGCCTACTACTGAATATATCTATTTTTAGGACTATCTTCAGAAGTTTATAGGCAAACATGTAAACTTTGTTTTTTTTCTCCAACTTTTTTTTTTTTTGCTATGATAAAATACACACAATTTAAAATGTACCACCTTAGTCACGTTCAGTGGAATTAAATACATTCAGAATGTTGTGTAACTAACCCCACCGTCCATCTCTAGAGCTCTTTCCATCTTGCAAGAGTGAAACTATACAAATTAAACAATAACTCCCATTCCTGCCCCCTGTGCCACATAAACTTTTATGAACGTGGTTGAAGTTGGGAGAATTCCTGTCAAGTTTCATAAATTCAATACAAGATTTGGAAGGATTTCCTACACGCTGGCTTCTGGCAGTGTGCATTTCAAACCCGGCTTCTCCATGAGGACACAGACATTGCTGGTGCTCAATGCTGCAGGGGACATTTCTATGGAGACATGGCCTCTGGTCCCGCAGGGTTGGGTGTGATGTTGTGGGAATCTGCAGAAGCGCCAACAGAAGTGTTCACAGAAGCTCCTCCCAGGTCACAGCAGCTAGTAATCACCATACGTGTAGATGGCGGCAAACCATGTGGTTATAACCCATCAATCTGCAGTCAGATATGTATCCACACATGCCTTCCCTTACTCTGCATCTGAAAAGGTTCTGTGAGTTCTCCAGTGCCACCTGGCCTGAGAAGTGTGACAATAAACAGAACGAGGGGAAGAGGCAATGGTATTAACCAGTTGCAGTTAAATATTTTACTTTAACTGGTGATGATCAAAATACCCCACTTTTACAAAGTTTTGGAGCTTTATAGGTGTCAACTTGGTTTAACTTGAACTGTATTCCCCAGAGTTTTCTTTCCTGTGTTATTTTTGAGAGAGAGAGAGAGAGAGAGAGAGAGAGAGAGACAGAACAAGTGAGGGAGGAGCAGGGAGAGAGAGGGAGAGGCAGAATCCGAAGCAGGCCCTAGGCTCTGAGCTATCAGCACAAAGCCCGATGTGGGACTCGAACTCATGAACTGGGAGATCCTGACCTGACTGAAGTTGGATGCTCAACCGACTGAGCCACCCAGGCACCCCTATTTCCTGTGTAGGAAAAGAATAAATGAAAGATACAGTAAAACCTTGGTTTGCAAGCATAATTCATTCTGGAAATGTGTTTCCATTCCAAAGCACTCGTATATCAAAGTGAACTTCTAGAACCATACCATTCACTCAGGTGTGATCACGTGATGTTGGGCATCACTTACAATTCCTGTTGTAAGACATCGCTCGTTTACCAAGTTAAAATGTATTAAAAATATTTGCTCCTCTTGCAGAACATTGCAGAACAAGTTACCATCCAAGGTTTTACTGTGCTTTTAGCAGGTTTGAATGGTGGAAGGGAGACAGCCACTTGGTGTAGTTCACACTGTCTGTTGCTGATAGGGTGCCTCGCCATGTTTGTTTGGGGCATTGGCTGCACCGGCTCTTGCTGTACCTTCCTCTGGATCCCGCGGTAGGGTAGCCTCTCTGACTCCTGGGCCAGGCGGGTGAGTTTACCTCTGTGACAAGGAGCCCCAGGTTTTGCAAGATACTCACACGGCTCTCGCGAGAGACAACCAGAAAACTTGTGGGGTTTCCATCCATGCTGGACTCCAGTGCACACTCAGGGGGTCCAGCTTGCCTTTGCTTCCCCACTTCACATCCCGCTTCCCTTCTCAATGCTGTCTTCAGGCTCCCACATCCAACAGAAACACCACAACCTCACAGAGACTTCTTTGCCAGCTCCCACAAATCCCGTAACAGATGCCCCCTGGTAGATCCATATAATTTCCGTATGGTCTGCTTCTCTGATTTAACCCTGACTGACACACAATGTTTACAAAAATACATAGGCATGTCAACATGTTGCTGGGACCAGTTAGGGCTGCCAGCACAGAGCTTGACGTGGGGGCTTGAACTCACGAAACTGAGATCATGACCTGAGCCAAAATCAAGACTTGGTTGCTTAACCGACTGAGACACCCAGGTGCCCCGCTTCAACTTTTTTAGCTTTATAAAATATATAAAAGTATAAGTAAAATATAAAAATCGGTAACCCAGGTTTCTTTCTCTGCTTCCTCTTTTGTGGTCAGGCTGTTGTTTCATGATGATTAGTATTCCGTGAACACTGTGATGATGAGAAGGATTTGGAAGCATAATCTGGTAGGGAGAATTACAACGGGTTTTCACTGAGATGCCCTGAGTGACAAAGTTAAACATCCTCAGTGACGATAGCTCAGGGCATTTTTTGTTCATGTCTTTGCGTCAAATATGCGGCCCGCACATACTAAAAGACAGGCATTTCTCACAGCTTCAAAAAATAGGCATCTGCCAATTTGTACAGGAAAGCACATTCTTTACGGTGTGCAAATGCAAAGCATTAATTTATTTTACATCGTGGCCTTTACACAGAGAATTCTGGACTTGTTAACAATGATGGTAAAATATAGACAGATACATATATGCGTAATTATTTCCAAGGATGCCTTCAAGCAACTTTTACTAGGATTGCCCTTATTACTCTGTCTATTTGGGGCCAGTTTTGGAAACTTACAACCGCAGTATAACTATCTCATGAGTTTTTGTTTGTTTGTAGCATTTAGAGGAGAGAACAAAGAGTTTCGAGTCAAGGAACCCATGTCGGTTGACCAGTCCCTCACCAATTGGGATGGCTTGGGGCAAAGCTGTCACACTTTTTGAGCTCATTTGCATTATCCAGAATTAGAAATGCTCGTTACCAAGCTTGGCATTCAGGAATCTCCCAGACACTGAGCTAAAGTTTTAAGGAACAAGGTAAAGGTAAGCTAATAACCAAGGTGGTAAGCCATCCCCAGATCTCCATGGCTTAGCAAAATACAAGTTTCTTTTTGTCTCACATCACACCGTAGTGTGGCTGATCTCTTCAGCCACGTGGGGACTCAGTCCACTTCTGTCTTACAGTTCTACTTCTTTCTAAGTCCTTGGGAACCTCCATTCAGCTGGTGGAGGAGGAAGAAGCTGAGAATGACACATGGAAACTTTCTGAGGGAAGTGGGGCACATGTCTCTGCCATTTATGCTGGAGAGACAGTAAACTAATCTCAGTAGCCTGCATATGCTGTGATGTGTTACCTCTGACTTCTTTTATTTTTAATTAATTTATTTATTATTTTGACAGAGAGAGAGAGAGAGAGAGAGAAAGAGAATAATTGGGGGAGGGGCAGAGAGAGAGAGAATTCTAAGCAGGCTCCACACTGTCAGCACAGAGCCTGACATGGGACTCGAACTCACAAACCATGAGATCATGACCTGAGCCAAAGTCTGATCCTTAACCAACTGCGCCGCCCTGGGGCCTCTCCTACCACGGACTTTTAAAACAGCAAGTATGTGTTTGCTTGGAAATGTGTTATAATCTTCCAAAGTAGATTTATTAGCATGCTTTTAGATTTAAGATAATGGAAACCTAGTGTGGTAATGAGGCTAGGTTTATAAGGCTCATAAGTGGAACGGCTAGGGCTTTAATGTAGAACTCCTTGGCTAAAACAACACAACAAAACCGTCTTTCTTTTTCAATGTACCCCTGATCTCTACTCACAAGGAAATTACCGTTTGGTTGTAAAGTCAAGGCTTACTCCCTTGGAGTAAGCATGCACCACCCCAAGCATGATAGGAGTCTAGTTCCCAGAGCATCACCCCAACCAGGAGCAGGCAGATTAGGGGAATGTGTGCCTCCAATCAGGCCTCAGGGAGGTGGATGTGGCAGGCTGATTTCACATTGTCATACCTGACTGGGTTAAACAGGTTGGGGAGCCTCGCTGAGAGGCCTCCCTCACCGGATGGCAATTTCAGCACCAAAGCCAAGGGCACTGAATAAGTTATGCTATCTTATCTTTCTAGATGATTTTCCAGCTGTCTGAATCAACCAGCCATTTGTACTCCTTATCTAATCTGCCCACAACGTCCCAGCCAGCTGCATTAGTGAAGTTTTGTTCTGTGCAAGATGATAGGGATGCCATGAATCAGGGGTTCTTGAACATTGTGAGCCCAAGGAGAGGACAGTGGAGCCGAGTCTAGAGTTGACACTAGCCTGTCTACAGGGCTTATGAGTTTTTGTTTGGACTGGATTTTTGTTTTATTGTGTTTTCTGTATAAATGGAGAGTAAAATATCCTCACATCTTCATATTAAATACCATCTTAGGAGCTTCATTCTTTACTTTTTTAGCTTAGAAAGAGGTAACGTGATACGATCAGGTTAGAAGCCCCAAGCAAATGCAAAGACAAATATAGTCCATGGATGCTTTTCCAAATTTAAGCATTGCAACAAAAGCTTTCTTTGTTATGAGTAAAGCTAGTAAGTCACGATTAGGTGGATAGGTCCCTCCGGGGACCTTGGGGAACTCCCAGAGCTAGAAGGGCAGCTGCGTTTACAAAGCTAACTCTGAGTGCTACTAGAAAGTTTGTAAATGCGTGCTGGAGACTCTGAAGTTGAAATAAGTCTCTGAACATCACATTTGATTTTTCATATTAAGTGTATCTGAGTGAGAAGCAAGAACTTCTTTCTGTGAAGGGGAGAATATGTTGAGCACAGCCATGCCTGGGGGGTAGATGTCAGCTGCTGGGCTGATGGGTGGGTGAGCTCAGACAAAATCAGGGTGATCTTCTGAGCCTTTGTTTACATCTGTGTAAAACTGAAGCTTAGTATTACTGTATAAGGTTAGCTATCCTGCATGTAACGTGTGTCTACGGCTGTGCCTGACACACACCGGGCATCCTATAGTATCGAATAGTAACTATTTCTTAGTATCAAATGGTAACTGTTAGCATTATGTGACCCAGTAGTGTGTCCTTTTGTCATTTCCCTGTGCTGGATACATTTGTACCTAACATTGTTATGTTTTCCTATTAGGTGCTAGCCTAGATTTTCACTGAATCTTTGTGTAATTTAAAATGGATTTTTGGATTACAGTGACAGATACATTTAGGCTTAAATCTTACCATTGTATTAAATCAACTTGTAAGCTATTTTTGTTTTCCTCCAGAAGAAAATAATACTTCTTCCTATTTCTCTTTGATTGCTGATTAATTCTTTCCAAATGAAATGCCCAGGTATGTGGAGTCCTAGATAAGCTGTAGAGTAGTTCTTTTCGAATTCAAACATGCATAAAAATGCCCTGTGACATACTTAGGCCTCTTTTTTACAAAGACCTACAATGGCCTCTTACTTGCTTAGACCTTCATTCTTACTCAGGAGGACTATTGCTGTGGCCTTCTCACCTGTGCCCGTACCTCGCCCCCCACCCACCCAGTCTAACTTATTTTGCTCCAGCTTCCAGAGAGGTCTCTCAGGAAGAGGTCTCTCTCATATCTGCCAAAAACATGTGTGGTCCTCATGAGCCCCCACAGGGAATAGCCTTGCCTTTTCATCTATATGTTTCTAAATTCACAGTCATTTGTTGAACACCTACTGGGAACCGGGCTAGCCCCTGAAAATACAGAGACATTCAAGATCCAATTCCCTCAAAATTTATCATATAAATGGAGAGTAGAACTCAATCTACTCTCTCACCTGGCTTCTAATCTGATAGCAGTGGCAATATCTTATTCATTTTTGTATCCCCAGAACTTAACTCTATACCTAACATAGGGTTAGGGTGCCATATATATTTGATAAATTTCCTGATAAATATCTTAAATTTACTATGTATACATACTCAGTCCTTCTTTCTTTAATTGTTTCAGAAGATTTATAAATCATAACAATTGGATAACTCCCGTTGTCTGGATCCCTACTGTGGGCAGGGCACCATGGCAGCCCATTTCCATGTATTAGTTTATCTAATCTCATAAAAGTCTTGCAAGAAAAATAAGACCTAAGAGATGAAACAATTTGCCAAAGTCTGTTAAATTTTCAGTGGTGTTTGAATCCAGAGCTATTGGCCCCCGAAGGTTTTCTAGAAAGATATCAAATGACACAGTGAAAAAATTATTAACCAAGAGTAGGGTCATGTATCGAGTGAGCTGGTAATCAGTCTTGATTGACACAGATACACGATGAACATTACTCCCCAAAGAGGTGCAATATCATGAAGGAAAACAAAAGGGGAGAGAAGTAAAAAAAAGTCATGCTCTCTGCCACTGTTTTATAAGTATGTCTTTCAAAGTTTTGGTTTTTTGTTTTGTTTTGTTTTTGTTTTTGTTTTTGTTGTGTTTTTTGTTTTTTGTTGTTTGGGGTTTTTTTAGAAAAAGTCTTACCAATTTTTAACTTTGCAAAAGAATTACGGTGAGATCTTGTTCAAATACTGTTTCTTTTTTTTTAATTTTTCTTTATTGTTTATTTATTTTTGAGAGAGACAGAGACAGAATGCGAGTGGGTTGGGGCAGAGAGAGAGGGAGACACAGAATCCGAAGAAGGCTCCAGGCTCCGAGCTGTCAGCACAGAGCCCAATGCTGGGCTCGAAGTCTCGAGCTGTGAGATCATGACCTGAGCCGAAGTCAGACGCTCAACCAACTGAACTACCCAGGCGTCCCTGTTTCTACAACACTCTGCTCAGATATTCTGATGCAGGATGGAGTCCATGAATGTGCATGGCTAGTAACCTCAGGGTGATGCCCTTCGCAACTGGTTTAAGGACCACACATAGAACCACTGCGTGCCCCCTGTGGTTCCTGCTGGTACCTGCCCCCAGAGTCCCACTGCTTTGCCTCCATGCCCCTGATTCACTAGACTTAATTCAGATGTGGACTGATAGGAAGGCTTATAGGAAGTGTGTTTACATGTTTATATTTTACATATAACACATTATTAAGGATAATTACTCTAAGATTTGTAGATTAATTTGCTGGATCACAGAGGGTCAGGATGACAACATAACAGGCATATTAGACACAAGATTCTCTGTTTAGCAACCGTTGCTTCATTTTATCTTTATTTTAATGAAATGGATTGTGGCTTCTAAGGAGACAATGGAGTTACTGGCGGAGTGTTCGGTGGAAATAAAGCTGGGCTCAGACGTGCTCCTTTGCCTTCAGAGCTCACCAGGGGTCACCTGATGGGCGTGCTGCTGTATTTAGACACAGTGGGTCAAATGTAATAGATTTCAGGGCTCTGATGCAGTGTGTTCTGGAAGAACCTACATCTTCTGGGATCTGTCCCTGTGACCTAACACCCTGCCTTTGACTTTTTTTTCAGGTTTATTGAGGCATATTTTTGTGTCATAAATTTCACCTGAAGTGTACAGTTCAGTGGTTTTTAGTGTATTCACACAGTTGCACACCCATCATCACTACCTAATTGTAGAACATTTCAACGCCCCCAAAGAAACCCTAGACATGTTAGCAGTCAGTTCCCATTTCCCAGCTCTCAAACACCTACCCTTGGCTGCTGGCAAGGTATATATACACTGGTATCTATACAAGGTATATACAAGGTATATATATATACACAAGGTATAGATACAAGGTATCTATATATATACAAGGTATATACTTGCTGCTGGCAAGTGTGTATATATACACGCTTACTGTATATATAGCCTTATGTGGACACTTTACATCTATGAAATCATGCAGTGTGCGATCTGTCGTGACTGGCAGATTTCACTTTGGTGAAATTGGTTTGAAGGTTTAACGGTTCACGTTTCATCCATGTTGTAATATGAGTCAATGCTTAATTCTCTCCCGTTGCCTGATAGTATTCCACTGTATGGCTATACCTCATTTGTTTACCCGTTCATCACTTGATGGGCATCTCGATTGTATCCACTATTATGAATTGTGCTGCCATGAACATTCAGGCACAGGATTTTATGTGGACGTGTGTTTTTGTTTCTGTAAAGTATATAGCTAGGAGTAGAATTGTTTGGTCATATCTCCCTTTTGGAAGTTTTTAATTTTGAAATAATTCACAGTAAATTGAAAAAAAAATACATATCAGGTGGTGCTGTGTGCCCCTTACCCAGTTTCTTCCAATGGTAGCGTCTTGCATAAGTGCGGAACAATATCAAAATCAGGAAAACAATATCCGTAATGCACACCGAATTTATTCGGATTGTTCCATTTGACATACACTTCCGTGTGTGTGTGTAGTTCTGTGCAATTCTGTCATGTGTATGGATTTGTGTAATCACCACTATAACTATGATGAGGACACTTTCATCCCAGAGACCCCTCATGATGTCCCTTTATAGCCATACCCCTCTTTCATTCTCCCCATTTGTAACCGTTAGCAACCACTAATGCATTTACATCTCTACTAGCCTCCTTTCCAGTGAAATACCACAGAATCTATGCCTGTTTTCAACCTGTACCATGTGTCTACAGACTGTGACATCGAAAGATCTATTTTCCAATTTAATTTCTTGACACATGTTTTTGAGCTAATGTCAGCAATCCAACCGGCTTTTGCATACTTTTTTTTTTCTTTTCTTGTATGGTAACCAGGCAAGGCCAACTCCCACAAAACTACTGCACAAGGGGTTTGCTAAATGTAACTAAATAAATGGTTGTTAAGTATTTACTTAATTACTAGAGTTAATTCGGTCTTCTTTGTGTCTGTAGGCCGTGTGTAGATCTGTAACTAAATATTCAATCATGTGGTAAATGCTAGATTGCCAGGGGCATAGAAAGAAAGGAAAGAAATAGGACTGAACCATTTTTAAGGCGTCAAAAAGCATGTACTTGTCTTGTAAGCAAGTTTCTTGTCTATTTCTGTAGTTTTACAATAGGACTATAAATGGTGGGGCAGGAAAACTACAGCTCTGACCTTGGTACTTGAAAAGGTGGGATCTAAATAAAACGAGTTTGCTGTCTGAATACTATCATTATGTTTAATGAGAGTGGGCATCACAAGGACATTTCAAATTGTACTTTAGGCCATAAATTAGCTGCCAGAACCAGATTCAGACTATTTTCCTTATGAAAATACTCCTCCATCTGCCCTGTCCAGCTACATGACACATCTGTTTATATTAATATAAAAATCTCTTCTAAACTATCTTAACGTGTCCATTCTTGTCCCTTTCGTTGAAGAGCACATGATCTTTGTGTATCCCCATAACGTTAGACCTTCAAGTGTAGCACATTTAGTAGTTGCTGTTTTGAGTGGAAACAAATCTTTCCCCATTGATAAAGCTTCTTGTGCTTTCCCTTCATGGCCCTGTCTTTGTCCCGACAGGAAACGGGGCGCTTCTCACATAGATGGCCTCAAAGGGCAATTGAGAGCCTGTGCAAGACACATTGAGTCTTTGTAAATGAGTGGAGATGATCACATAATACTTCTCTTTAGCCCTGATATTGGATTAAGCCTCCATTTGGCTATTATGTTCTTTTAAAATGTGCTTTTAGGTTCTAATTGCTGATAATTTCTGTAAAATTTTGTTATTGATATTCATAAGTGATTCTATAGGTTTCTTTTTTGGTGTGATGTCTATTATTTTGGGGGATCACCTTTATACTATGTTACAAGTTTGGGGATTTTTTTTTCTGTGCTTTAGAGATATGTAAATAGAGTTAAGTTTATCTACTCCTTAAGATTCTCTTGAGAAACTATATGACCCTGCTGGGTTTTTTTTTTTTTCCCCAGGGGAGCTCTTTAAAAATTTTTATTTTAGGGGTGCCTGGGTGGCTCAGTCAGTTAAGCGTCCGACTTCGGCTCAGGTCATGATCTCGTGGTAATTTTTCAAATTCAAATCCAAAAAATACCTGAAATACCTAAATATTAAAAGCAAACATTAATTTTTAGAGACATTTTCAAATATACACAAAAAATAGAATAGTACAGTTGTTAACTCTGTATCCTTTGCTCAGGTTCAGCATTCATCAATATGCTGTGATTTTTGTTGCTACTATTCCCCTTTGGTTTTTTTTTTTTTGGGGGGGGGGTGGAAAATTTGTTTTCTTTTTTAATTTTAATTCCATTATAATAGGCATACAGTTTTACATTAATTATTAGTTTCAGGTGTATAATATAGTGATGAAACAATTCTGTACATTATTCAGTGCTCATCATAAGTGTCCTCTTAATCCCCTTCCCCTATTTCACCAATCCCTCCGCCCACCTCCCCGCTGATAACCACCAGTTTGTTCTCTGTAATTAAGAGTCTGTTTGTTGAGCTGTCTTTTTTTTATTTGCTTGTTTTGTTTCTTAAATTCCATATGAGTGAAATCACATCATATTTGTCTTTCTCCGACTGACTTAATTCACTTAGCATTATATTCTCTAGTTCCATCCAGGTTGTTACAAGTGGCAAAATTTCATTCTTTTTTATGGCTGAATAATATTGCACTGTGTATATATACCACATCTTCTTTATCCATTCATCTATTGATGGACACTTGGGCTACTTCTATAATTTGGATATTGTGAATAATGCTGCAATAAACAAAGGGGTACATGTATCTTTTCAAATTAGTGTCTGTATATTCTTTGGGTAAATACCCAGTAGTGGAATTAATAGGTCACATAGTAGTTCTGTTTTTCATTTTCTGAGGAACTTCTGCACGGTTTTCCACAGTGGCTGCATCAGTTCGCATTCCCACCAACAGTGCACGATGGTCCCTTTTTTCTCTGCATCCTCGCCAGTATTTGTTGTTTTGTATCTTTTTGATTTTAGCCATTCTGACAGGTTTGAGGTGATAGCTCATTGTGGTACTGATCTGCATTTCCCTGATGTGAATGATGTTCATCATGTTTTCATGTGTGTGTTGGCCATCTGTATGTTTTATTCTGAGAAATGTCTTTTCATGTCTTCTGCCCATTTTTTTAAGTTGCATTATTTAGTTTAATCAGATATGTCATTTACAAATATCTTCTCCGATTCAGTAGGTTAGCTTTTAGTTTTGTGGATTATTTCCTTTGCTGTGTAGAGGCTCTTTGTTTTGATTCGGTTCTTTTAGTTTATTTTTTGCTTTTGTTTCCTTTGCCTCAGGAAACATACAGAAAAATGTTGCTACAGTCCATCTCAGAGAAATTACTGCCTGTGCTCTCTTCTAGGATTTGTATGGTTTCATTCTCAAGTTTAGATCCTTAATTCAATTTGAGTCCATTTTTGTGTACAGTGTAAGAAAGTGGTCCAGTTTCATTATTTTTCATGTAGCTATCCAGTTTTTCCAACACCATTTCTTAGAATTTTCCCATTGCGTATTCCTGTCTTCTTTGTCAAAGATTAATTAACCATATAATCGCGGTCTATTTCTGCACTCTCTGTTCTGTTGATCTGTGTGCCTATTTTTTTGCCAGTTGCATACTGTTTTGATTGCTACACCTTTGTAATATATCTTGAAATCTGGGATTGTGATACCTCCTGTTTTGTTCTTCTTTTTCGGGATTGATTTGGTTATTTCAGGGTCCTTTATGGTTTCATACAAATTGTAGGATTGTTTGTTCTAGTTCTGTGAAAAATGCTGTTGGCATTTTTGTAGGGATTGAATTCAATATGTAGATTGCTTTGGGTGGTGTGGATATTTTAACAATATTTGTTCTTCCAGACTGTGAGCATGGAATATCTTTGCATTTGTTTGTGTCATCTTCAGTTTCTTTCATCAGTGTTTTATAGTTTTCATAGTGCAGGTCTTTCAAATTTTCTTTTAAGTTTATTCCTAGGTGTTTTATTATTTTTGGTGCAATTGTAAATGGAATTGCTTTCTTAATTTCTCTTTCTGCTGCTTCATTATTAGTATATAGGAATACAACATGATTTCTGTGTATTGATTTCGTATCCTGTGACCTTACTAAATTCATTTATCAGTTCTGGTAGTTTTTTGGTAGAATCGTTAAAGTTTTCTATATATAGTATCATATAATCTGCAAATAGTGAAAGATTTAGTTCTTCGTTACCAAGTTAGAGGTCTTTTATTTATTTTTCTTGCCTGATTCATGTGGCTGTGTTGAATAAAGTGGTGAGCATGGACATTTTTATCTTTTTCCTGATCTTAGAGAAAAGTTCTCAGTTTTTCCCCATGGAGTATGACATTAACTGTGCGGTTTTCATACATAGTCTTTGGCATGTTGAGGTACTTTATGTCTAAACCTACTTTTTTCAGGCTCTTTTTTCATTATGAATGATATTACACTTTGTCAAGTGCTTTTTCTACATCTGTTGAAATGGTCATTTTTTTTTATCTTTTCTCTTATTGCTAAATGATGTTATCATGTTGATTGATTTACAAATATAGAACCACCCTTACATCCCAGGAATAAATCCCACTTGATTATGGTGAATGACTTTTGTAATGTGTTATTGGATTCAGTTTGCTAATATTTTGCTGAGGATTTTTGCATCGATGGCCTGTAGGGTTTTTTTTTTGTTTGTTTGGGGTATGTGTGTGTGTGTGTGTGTGTGTGTGTGTGTGTGTGTCTTTACTGTTTTGGTATCAGGGTAATTCTGGCTTCCTAGAATGCACTTGGAATCCTTTCTTCCTCTTCTATTTTTGGAATAGTTTGAAAAGAATAGGTATTAACTCTTCTTTAAATGTTAGGTAGAATTTGCCTGTGAAGCCACCATCGGTTCCTAGACTTTTGTTGGGAGTTTTTCGATTCAGTTTCGATTTCAGTTTCGATGAAACTGAAAATGATTCAGTTTCATTTCTGGCAACCAGTCTGTTCAAATTTTCTGTGGGATTCAGTTTTGGGGAGTTATATATTACTAGTAATTTATCCATTTCTACTAGGTTGTTCAGTTTTTTGTCATCTAATTTTTCATATTATCTAATAATCCTTTATATTCCAGTGGTGTTGGTTATTATTTCTCCACTTTCATTTCTGATTTTGTTTATTTGATTCCTCCCTCTCTCTCTGTCTATGTCTTTATCTCTCTTTTTATAGATCTAAAGACTTATTGATTTTGTTGATCTTTTCAAAGAACTAGCTCCTGGTATCATTGATCTGTTATTTTTTTTTTATTATTATTTTCTATTTTGTTTCTTTCTCCTTTAGTTTTTATTATTTCTTTCCTTCTATGTGTTTGGGGTTTTTTTCCCCCTTGGTTCATTTAGGTGTAAGGTTAGGTTGTTTATTTGAGATTCTTCTTTCTTCTTGAGGTAGGCCTGCCTTGCTATAAACTTCCCTCTTAGAACCACTTTTGCTGCATCCCGAAGATTTTGGACCATTGTATTTTCATTTTCATTAGTCTCCATGTAGTTTTTGTATTTCCTCTTTGATTTCCTAGTTGATCCATTCATTGTTTTAATAACATGTTGTTTAACTTCCATGCATTTGTGGGGTTTTTTTCCAGATTTTTTTCTTGTGCTTAGTTTCTAGTTTCATAACATTGTGTATAGAAAAGATTCATGGTACGACTTCAGTATTTTTGAATTTGTTGAAACTTGTTTTGTGGCCTAATGTGTTACCTGTTCTGGAGAATGTTCCATGTGTACTTGAGAAGAGTGTGTATTCTGCTGTTTTAGAATGGGATGGTCTGAATATATCTGTTAGATCCATCTGGTCCAATGTGTCCTTGAAAGCAGTGTTTCCTTGTTGATTTTCTGTTTGGATGATCAATCTATTGATATAAGTGAGGTGTTAAAGTCCCTACTATTTTTGTATTACTATCTATTTCTTTCTTTAATAGTTCTTTGTGTATTTGGATGCCTTCATGTTGGGTGCATAAATACTTACAATTGTTATATCTTCTTGTTTGATTGTTCCCTTTATGATTATATAGTGTCCTTCTTTGTCTCTTGTTACAGTCTTTGTTTTAAAGTCTATTTTGTCCAATATAAGTATTGCTACACCATCTTTCTTTTCACTTTCATTTGGATGATAAATGCTTTTTAATCCCTTCACTTCAAATTTGCATGTGTCTTTAGATCTGAGATGGGTCTCTTACAGGCAGCATCTAGCTTTTTCATATTTTTTTTTAATGTTTAATGAGAGAGATAAAGATAGAGAGAGAGAGAGAGAGAGAGAGAGAGAGAGAGTGCAAGCCAGAGAGGGGCAGAGAGGGAGACACAGAATCCAAAGCAGGCTCCGGGCTCGGAACTGTCAGCACAGAGTCTGATGTGGGGCTTGAACTCATGAACCACATGATCATGACCTGAACTGAAGTCACACTCTTAACTAACTGAGACAACCAGGTGCCCATAGCTTGTTTATGATGGGACATTTTAAAAACAAATTTTGTACTGATGATTTCATTACAAACACCCCAGTATGTATCAGTAACAAAGAAGATCTTTTTTAATCTTTTGAAACAAAGCCATACTACCATTATCATACCCAACATAATTAAAAATACTTTCTTCATACCATCTGATGCCAAATTTGATTTTACTTTTTCTGATTGTCCTTTTCTTAAGTCCACACGCAGTGTTTGATTGGTATGTCTCCTACATCATATCTCCTTTTCACTATTTATTTTTTGAAGAAACTGAATCATATGTTCCCACATTCTGGATTTATCTAATTACATCCTTAGAGTGTGGGTGAGAATGTTTCTTTACTTCTTTCTGTAAATTAGCATTCAAATCTAAGGGCTTGATTAGATTAGCTTCGGATTTTTGGCAAGTCTTATCTAGTGCTGTGTATTTCATATTATATCACATTAGAGACACCTTGATAATCACTTTTGGGGATGTTGAGATTGATCCAGGTTTGGGTATTGTTAATTTAATCTATCCACTAAAAAGTTCTCTATCAACTTATATTTTTTGTGGAATATTAAGTTACCATCAAATATATTATATGCAAGAAAGGTAGGATATAATCTTTTCTCTTTCCAAAGAATAGGACTTTATTCTCTAGCATCCTCGAGAGGTGACCAATGGACTTAAATAGATAGATCAATGATAGATAGGTAGGTAGGTAGATAGATGATAGATAGATTAAAAAACCAGTAGATTGTATGTATTTAAATCTATAAATTCAGTTATGAGTCTTTTTGATGCTCACATGCTTCCATCAAATTGGGTCTTGGGGCATTTTTGACATATTTTAATTTTTGCTAGCTTTTATGTTTTCAGGTAAAGGAGGCATTCCAGTCTCATCCTGCTCCAAACATAAACTCAGTAAAACCCTTCTTCCTTTTAGTAAGAAAGTATTCAGTGGTCCAAATGTGGAAATACATAATCAAAACAATTAAATAATGAGTTTATACTGATACCACCAACTCAAATTCAGAATTCAGAATTACATATTTTTTGCATTTTATATTTTTAATTTTTATGGCAAAGTTTTAGTTTCTGTTGTTATTAACAACATAATGTGCCATTAATTTTTCTTGACAGATACAATAGTTTAATAAATCAATACCAATGTTATTTAATAAGAAGGCTTTTTAATATATTTTAAGATTTTTGTTATTTTCCTTTGATTGGTATATCCTACTGTTTCCTACTCATCAAATTACCATTTTCAATATGCTTAAATTTGTGAATTGATAATAAAGCTAAAGCTAAAAATAGTTTTATTGGTCACTTTTGGAGGCTACTAGAGGACAAATTCAGCCTTTTGATACTGATGAATTAAAGAGGAAGCATGAAATGTCACTCTTGCTTTTTTCCTACAGTCTATCTTTTGGTTAAGGAAACCTAATAATTGATGAGGAATGTTTCATTTTTATAAAATATTCCCACTGAGCAATCAAGAAAGAATGGTAAAGTAAGATCAGCAACATACCAACTGATGTGTTTTGGGGCAAAGTCCTTATGTTTTATGAGTTATTTGTAGTATTTATAAGTGGGAATGCTCGTTTCCAGGCTTTGCTCTCAGGTATCTCCCTGTAACTGAATCAAAGTTTACAGAGAAAGTATATTAGTAATGGTAGGCTAACTACAGTGGTAAACAGCCCCCACATCACAATGCCTTAGTAAAATAAAAGGGCTTTTTAATACTCCTATTACAGATCCACGTGATTCTTTTTCAGAAAGTCAAACACGGATACTGTCCACTTCTATAGCTCCTTTTCCTTTTAGGTCCTTGGGATGCTTTATTTGGATTTTGTTTCACTAAGTGATCTGCTTTGGTTAAAGTTGCATCAGCAAACATGCAGTCAAAGGCCTGACAATTGCTTGCCATCTTGTTGATCTTGGAGCCTTTACCAGGGGAATTTGTCTGTGAGAGTATGAGAGATCAAAGCACCCCCAGAAAGCCCTGCTGACCCAGAAGCTAAGTGCAGATGCCTGGAGAACCCTCACAAGACATCCTGAGCCTGGCCAGGAACTTTTCCAGATGAGCCCTGATCTGTAGAATCATGGAATGATTATCATTTTAAGTCAGTTTTGGAGTGGTTTGTTATGTGGCAATGGATAACTGATATACTGAGAATATTGATGAAGCAAGATTAACCAAATGTAATAATGGGTAATATCAGGTTCATTTTATTACTCTGTATTCTTAAAAATTTTTTTTAAGATTTATTTATTTTTAAGAGATAGAGTGTGAGCGGGGAAGGGGAAGAGAGAGAGAGGTAGGCACAGAATCTGAAGTAGGCTCCAAGCTCCGAGCTGCCAGCACAGAGCCTGATGCGGGGCTGGAACCCACAGACTGTGAAATCATGACCTGAGCTGAAGTCGGCCGCTTAACCAACTGAGCCACCCAGGTGCCCCTCTTTTGTCTATTTTTAAATTGGGGTATTTGTCTTTTTATTGTTGAACTTTAAGAGTGTTTTACGTATTCTGAATATGTGTCCTATTAGATACATGATTTACAAATATTTTCTCTCATTTTGTGGGTTATCTTTTCACTTTCTTGATGATGTCCTTTGAAGCATGAAAGTTTTACATTTTGATGTTCAGTTTATCTATTTTTTCTTTTGTTGCCTGTGCTTTTGATGTCCTATCTAAGAATGCATTGCCACATCCAAGGTAATAAAGATGTACACCTATGTTTTCTTCTTAGAGTTTATAGTTTTAGTTTTTACAATTTGGTCTTGATCCATTTTGAGTTAATTTTTGTATGTGATATGAAGTAGGGGTCCCACTTCATTCTTTTGCACCTGGATACCTGCTTAAACCAGCATCAATTCTATTTTTCTTAATTTTTAAAAATTGTTTTATTACTTATTTTTGAAAGTGAGAGAGACAGAACACAAGCAGGGGAGGGGCAGACACAGAATCTGAAACAGGTTCCAGGCTCTGAGCTGTCAACACAGAGCCCGACACAGAGCTTGAACCCACCAGCTATGAGATCATGACCTGAGCCAAAGTTGGATGCCCAACCAACTGGGCCACCCAGGCACCCCAATTACTCTGTATTATTTACATTAATTTCAAACTTCCTGTAATGAAAAGTTACAAAGAAACTACTTAATGTCAGTATTACTTGAAACAATTTTTAGTGAATTTGTTTGAATTTCCTTTACACTGTTTTCCAGAGCGGCTGCACCAGAATGCAAACTGGTGCAGCCGCTCTGGAAAACAGTGTGGAGGGTCCTCAAAAAATTAAAAATAGACCTACCCTATGACCCAGCAATAGCACTGCTAGGAATTTACCCAAGGGATACAGGAGTGCTGATGCATAGGGGCACATGTACCCCAATGTTTACAGCAGCACTTTCAGCAATAGCCCAATTATGGAAAGAGCCTAAATGTCCATCACCTGATGAATGGATAAAGAAATTGTGGTTTATATACACAGTGGAATACTACGTGGCAATGAGAAAGAATGAAATGCCTTTTGTAGCAATGTGGATGGAACTGGAGAGTGTTATGCTAAGTGAAATAAGTCAGAGAAAGACAGATACCACATGTTTTCACTCATGTGGATCCTGAGAAACTTAACAGAAGACAAGGGGGGAGTGGAAGGGGGAAAAAAAGTTACAGAGAGGGAAGTTGGCAAACCATAAGAGACTCTTAAATACTGAGAAAAAACTGAGGGTTGTTGGGGGGTCGGGGAGAGGGGAAAGTGGGTGATGGGCATTGAGGAGGGTACCTGTTGGGATGAGCACTGGGTGCTATATGGAAACCAATGTGACAATAAATTATATAAAAAATAAATTTCCTTTAAATGTTTAGTAATGCTCTTTTTCCTTTTTTATATTTAATTTTCAAAAATTATTTAAAATATTTGTATTGTTTCAAAATTAAAACTATAAGTGTCCAGAAAGTTCTAGCTTTCAGCTCTGTCCCCATTCTTTCTCTCTCTCCCTTAGGTATTCATTTATATTAGTTGTTACGTGATTATACTGGGAGTCATTTTAGAGATTTGTTAGTGAATTAGGAGTTAAATTGGTGACAGATACATAGACAAGTAGACAAATGAGAGAATAAGGCAATTATTAATCTCAACAAGTTACATTTGTTTCAGCAAAGGAGAATTAATCACATTATAAGATTTGCTATATATGAATGGATGTATGTTGTCATGTCATTGCAAAGAGTATCCATCGATCTAACTAAAATTACAATACAACTGTATTGGAAATTTGGGGGATGGAAAGTTGTTTGAATATGGGTGTGACGAAAAAGCTAATTCTGGGCCACCTGGGTGGCTCAGTCGGTTGAGCATCCGACTTCAGCTTAGGTCACGATCTCATGGTTTGTGGGTTCGAGCTCTGCGTCCGGCTCTGTGCTGACAGCTCGGAGCCTGGAGCCTGCTTGAGATTCTGTCTCCCTCTCTCTTGGCCCCTCCCCTGCTCACACTCTGTCTCTCTCTGTCTCTCAAAAATAAATAAACGTGTAAAAAAATGTTTTTTAGAAAGTCATCATCTCCGCGCAGAAGGGAGGCAAGACATGTTGGTATTTGCCTAACAAGCCTTATGGTTATGTTATGAGTATCTCTTCGAATCCTTACTAGTTGTATGAGGCAGGCTCTTTCTTATACCTGTAGCTCCATGAGAAAATTAATGCTTTGGGAGTTTGTTAGCCATCTACTGCTGTGTAATGAATTATAACAAAATTTGGCATCTGGAAACAGCAAACATTATTACCTCATAGTTTCCGTGGGCCCTTGGGCTTCTCTGGGTGGTTCTCACTCAGTCTCTCACAGGGCTGCAATTAAGATGTCAGCCAGTGCTGCAGTCATCTTGGTGTTTGTGGAGATCTGTTTCAGGGCTTACTCACATGGCATGCCCAAAGCCTCCAAGCTCACTCCGGGGGTCCTCTTTCCAGGGCGGCCACGGGACACAGCAGTTGACTTCCCTGACAGCAAGTGATCCCAGAACACCCAAGATGGAGGCCACTGCCTTTTTAAAGTCCAGTCTTGGTAATGACAGATGCTACCTCTGTCATATTCTGTTAGAGGCACATCTGTAAGTCCAGCCCACACTTAAGGGGAGGGCATGAAATCAGGAACAAGACATGAAAGCTAAGGGTGTGGATAAGATGAGTTATCGTCAAGGTTGCCTGCCACAGGAGAAGTGGCTTCTCCCAGTAAGTGGTAAGCGTAAGTACATAAGTCTAAGTGGTAGCCCTGTGATGCAAAACCACCCAATTCGATTCCAGGGCTCGTGTTCTTAACCACTATGTAACCTTTGTATGTTGCCTGCATGGAATTTACCCTGAACGGGAAAACAGTACCTCCTTTGACACCACTGCCATCTTGGACGTGTGGGAGTGGCCAGGAGGGATAACTCACGTAAGAGCTGACTTTCATACGTGTGTCGCACACTCTGGTGTGTTAGGTTGGGGTAAACACGAATAAGCTGTACGTTACGCTCAGTGTGTACGATGCAAACTAGACTCCCCCACTTACCTCTGCTTCGGAAAGGGTGCATGACTGCAAGAGAGAATTATATGGGTACAAGGATAACCTTGAATTCACTCTAATTTATAAAAAGTCACACCCTCTCAAGCTTTAGAACTTTATTGGTAATGAATTACCTGAGAACCCCCTCACACTTGATCATGACAAAATGCAGCTTCATATTTCTGGGATGGGGCATTAGTCACAGGGGCACGCTGGCTAAGGTGAGGAGTTGGTACAATATCTTTAAAGCTGTTGAGAGCCACTGAAGTGTGTTAAGCGTGGAAGGATGACATAATTGGATATGTACCTGCTGCTCTGAGCTATGCCATCGTGTCTAAAACATCAGACGACATTCCACATTCTCATGCATGAGACGGCAGATGCTTCCTTTACACACCACCGAATCCATTCATGTTGATGTAATGAGATTTATAAATTTCTCCTATCTGCATATTGGTCCGAGTACCCCATCTCCAGGCCCCCGTGCCTGCCTCTCTCTGTGTGCATAAACACCTTTGTGGCTACGGCCACAGCTTCTCTCTGTGTGCTTTTGATGGCACAGACTGATTGCCTCATTCAGGGTCTGTGGTCACATGGCAACCGTGCTGTTGACACATCTTAGGAACTTAGTGAGTGCTTGTTAAGTCAAAATGGACTAAACCTGACTGGACACCTGCTCTGTGTTTTAGGTACTGTGCCGAGCTCTCGTTGTGTAGAGCTCTCGTGTAGAAGTAAGATAGTGTTATTTTGTTAATAAAAAAAGACACGACTGTATGTATTCATTCAGTTTTTCATCCACTAATCAAACATTTTTGAAGTCCTGCTGTGCATGTGGCCTTGTGCCAGGTGCTAGAACACAGCCTGAGACAGCACTGCTCTTCCAGCTTCTGTGACCACTGGGGAAGACAGAACGGTGTATGGTGATCCTAGCTCAGCCCACTGTATGGGCACAGAGGAGGGGCACAGACGTCAGCAGAGAAAAGGGCCACAGAGGAGTGAAGGGGAGACTTTCTGGAGGAAGTAACCTCTGAGCCGTTTGGAAGAATAAGTGAATAAATGCTCGGGTGAATGGAGGCTCAACTCCATCAGTATTGGGACACTGGTTTGTTAGGACTTGATGGGAGGGGGGAATCGGGGCTATAGAAGCAGGAGGAACCAACCCTGAAAGTAGATATAGGTAGGAGGTACCGATCCCTCCAGAGTGGTATGTAGAGCCAAGCAAAGCTTTATCTCTGCTGTCTTTGTGTCTTTCCAGCCCTCTACGAGCAATCCTGCGAGGTATACAGGCACCAAGGGAACACGGCTGGTTTCTTCTACATCGATTCCGATGGCAGCGGGCCGCTGGGACCCCTCCAAGTGTACTGCAACATCACAGGTAAGGGGCAGAATCCCCACTCAGGCTTAACCGAGCTACCTGATGGTACACAGCACAGGGAAGTCCACTGGAAGGGGACCTGTGTAAATAAAAAATTAAAGAGCCAACCTCAGGTGTGGGGGGCATGGTGTTTAAGTAAATAATAGCAATTAGCAGCTGGATTATCTTTCATAGGAGAGGAAGACTTAATGGTCTTAATCACATTCGGCCAAACCTAGAATTAACCAGGAAGCATTTTCTGTAGACCCTGCCAAGGACATTTTCTCTTTTAAAACTCAAGAGCAGAAAGACAAGGAAAAAAACAACTAAACAAACCAAAAGCAAACCTGAAAATCAATAGAGAACCCTGACTCAGGAAGTGGGGAAGTGTGATTCATGTCTGGCCCCGGGGATGGTGTGAATCCCGTATGCTCTCTGAGGCTCAGTTGTTCATCAGTGAAATGGGCAAAGTAGTTCCTTCCTCCCAGAGTTGAAGGTTAGACACAATCATGAGTATTGGAGGAATCAGCAAGGCTAGTTACCCAGTAGGTGCCCAACAAGAAAAGTGAATTACTTGCATTTTTCCAGCCACTCCTTCCTAAAGTGCAGAAAGACATAGTAAGAATCAATTATTGCACGGATTTAGAAACAATCTATGATCACTAACTTATTCTGCAAAATAATTCTACAAAGCCCAAACCTGATGTAATAGTTTCTTAAAAATTCAGCAGTGCAAGTACCCTCACCATCGTGAGGGTCACTCATTGGCGCATACGCGTTGTGTGTGTTTGTTCCGAGCACTGGCCTTTGGAAATGACAACAGAATCATGTAATAAAGCAGAAAAGCAGGGGCTATTAAAGCTCATTGCTTCTTCAGGCCTCAGGCGTCCCTGCAACAAGGCAAGCACATTCCCTGAGCTCCTTCTGTAGCCACAGACTGGCCTTGGCACGGAGGATATGCGGAGAAATTAGATACAGCCACTCTCATTTATGAGGCAGGAATATCGGGAGAAATGTCGGGCATATCACAGGTAGAAATGCAAGCAAACCATTGCAAAAATGGTGATTATGGGCACTTTGCAATTTGTTCATCTGGATGCAAACGACCAAAGTTTTTCTGCAGAAGATGCTATTTACACGGATTTAGAAGCATTTCCTTGCATCTCCTTAACACTTAGTGCGTCTCTCCAACCTGCACGTATGCTGCTTCCCAACTAGCCCATAATATAGTTAGAAACCGTGGGACTGTTTTCTTTTCATTGTTATGGTAACCTATAGGGCTAACCTGGAGCTAGTTTTCTCCCTGGATCTTGGTTATTTTCCAAATGTAATTAACAAATGGATCTCCAGCAGTTCCTGCTAAGAATACAGACTTTCTAGCTGAGGACATTCGAAATTAGTAAACGCCCTTTTACTGAGCCCCGTAAGTGATTCCGATGCAAGTTGTCCCTGGTCTACGCTTTACCAAAAAATGGAGGAAGTGATTTAGCTGAAGAGTGAGGACGAGGAGAGTGGTTCCTGCTGCTGAGAGATCAGGTGTGGTCACTCAGCTTCGACCAACTTCGGGAGCTGAACTGAGAGCTTACCAATACCATCTCTTTCCCTCCTCACCATAAAAATCCGAGGTAGATATTTTTATCTCTGTCTTAATAGAAGGAAAGAGAAGATGAGAACTTCGTGACTTTCTCGAGGTCATAAATACTGGAGCTAATAGTCAAGACTCAGGAAGCAAACAAAACCTTCTGGTGCAGTAATAATTTATATCACTAAAACATTAATTGGATACTTGTATTGCTTATGTTTTGCTTTACACAGTGATGCAATTTTTGTTATAAAGTAAATCAATATTAATTATAGAAAATTTAAGGAGAAAAGCAACGTATCAAGAAAATGTTGAAGTGACCCCTCAGCCACAACCCAGAGACTGCTGTTGGTACTCTGTTGTTAGGATTTCCTTGGGATTTTTTTTTTTTTTCTGTGAATGTGTATGTGTATTTCTTCTGTGAATGTACCTGTTTTTTAAATATATATTTTAAAATCAAGCATCAACTTTCCTTTTTGTCATTAAATATTTTGAATTTATTTTTTGTTTTTTAACATTTATTCATTTTTGAGAGTGAGAGAGACAGAGCATGATCAGGGGAGGGGCAAAGGGAGGGAGACACGGAATCCGAAGCAGGCTCCAGGCTCTGAGCTGTCAGCACAGGACCCAACAAGGGGCTTGAACCCACGAAGTGTGAGATCATGACCTGAGCTGAAGTCGGACGCTTAAGTGACTGAGCCACCCAGGCGCCCCTGAAAAATTTTTTTTTACATTTATTTATTTTTGAGAGAGAGACAGAGCACGAATGGGGGAGGGGCAGAGGGCAAGGGAGACAAAGATTCCTATGCAGGCTCTAGGCTCTTAGCTGCCAGCACAGAGTCTGACTCGGGGCTTGAACGCACAAACCATGAGATCATGCATGACCTGAGCCGAAGTCAGATGCTTAACCGACTGAGCCACCCAGGCGCCCCATGCCATTAAAATATTTTGAAAATAAAATATATAAATTAAGTGTAGCTTTAAATTTTTAAACTCTTCAAACTAATGCAAGTTCAGGGACACAAAGGGTGTCATTGATTCATAGGTCTCATTTACATGGAGCTCCCTGCCTCTCATTGGAAACATTTCTCTCAGGGCTTCTGTAGGATGTTTTGTCCAAGAATGGCTAAAGATGAATTTTCACTTGTATTTAAAGGTTGCTATTTTGCTGATGTGATACTGAAGGAATCAGGACCTCAGAGTTGTGTTCGGGAATGGATAGGCTTGATTATCCCTGATCAGGCAATTCTTTTACATACGGTTTTTGGTTATGTGCAGTTGCAAAACATAGAGGTTTTGCTTTTGTTTTTGTTTTTGTTTTCTAAAAGAACTATAGAAATAAAAGCAAACCTCGGCACAAGCTGAATTCTGTAATTGTCATATTTGACATTTCTAAAAACATAAATATAATGATCACATACATTTTTTTTTTATTTATACATGTTAAATGTTCTTAACTATGAGTGATTTGTAACACCTGTAAAAATGTGACAAAGGGGTCCAGGGAAAGGAGGGTCCAGGAGAAGGGAGAGAGGAAATGGACAGCGAGAACCAAGAGAACTGAACAGGGGTGGGGTAGGGTGGAGGGGAGACTCATTCTGCTTAGGATCCGGTTTCTGAAAACAAAAAGTTGCTGTTCTCTGCACTTTTCAGCAGCATTACTGGGGTAACCCAGAGAGTGTAAATGACACCGGAAGGCAGGGAACCTTGTGCTAGTCAGCTGAGTGTCCCTGGCCTACTTGTCCATAAATAAGGTCTGGGATCCTAAAATAAGGATCTGGGGCCAGGTGGTCTCACAGGCCTTCCTCATTTAGAATTCCATGAGAGATCATTTGAGGTTCAACCGAAAAGGGGACGTTTCTCCTAAGAAGTCTATGGATACTTGCAAACAAATGTCATGAAAGTGAAGAGGGACAGATTTTAGTCTTGGAAAACAGGAAATTCGAATCCAAAATACATCTCTCTTTACAATGTACCCTGGGCAGGGGAGGGCATGAGCTCCCTTTCCTAATGGCAAGGTGGTGCCTCACCACTCCCGGGAGATTAAGTCTGTGCATGTCACCTAGGACAGGGTGATCTTGGGGAGATGACCTCCCAGATGCTCACAGAGTAACTGCCCCATTCACTGGATGGCAGCATAATCTCTGCACAGGGACAGTATGCCAATGTATGGGAGTAACCTAAGGGGGCGATTAGATTTATGTATAAAGTGGACTGTATCTGAACCTCTACACATTTTGATCCTGTGCCTGCCATACCTCATACTGTGTTCCAAGCCAGTTCACCATGGAGCTAGTGGGTAGGAGAGAAGGAAGGGCCACTGTTTGGATGGAGTGTTGAGTCAAATCATGGATGAGGAAGATAAAGAGGAAGCTTCTGCAGGAATGCACATGTGGGCTACTTCTAACATCTCTATATATGATTTACCATTCAGTTCAGCTTAGTGTATATTTGCACATTTCAGGCACTGTGCAGATTGCCAAGGATACAAAATAGTGTCTGCATCAGCTTCTCTTGGCTGCTATAACATTGAGTGGCTTAAAAATACCAAGAAGTGTATGCATCACAGTTCTGGAGGGTAGAAGTCCAAAATCAAGGTGCTATAGGGCCACACCTCTTCTGAAACCTGTAGGGGAGAATCCTCCCTTGGTTCTTCTGGCTTCTGCCGGCTCACCCACCTTTGAGCATTCCTAGGCCATAGCAGCAGCCTTCAGTGACTGCCTCCCAGCGATTGTCACCCTGCTTCTGTGTGACATAGTCACAGGTAACTTTCTCCTCTCATGTATCCTCTTATAAATAGGACACCAGTCATATTGGATTAGGACCCCTCCTAATGGAGTATGACCTCATCTTAAGTTGATTCCATTTGCAAAGAACCTATTTCCAACTGAGGTCATGCTCGCAGGTGCCGAGGGTTAGAATTTCAGGAGGACAGAATTCTACCCCTAATGGTATCATTTCAGTCTTCTTCACAGGTTAGTCATGGAGCAGACATAGTGGAAATTATAATATAAGGATAATGACAGGAAGTGTATCGTGTTCTTCCAGCCTCTTGTGGAGTGGAAGGGTTTTTGGGCAGGCAGGCAATGCATGTTTCTGATACCTGGAGGGGGAGCACTAACGGACCGGAAGCAGAGACGAAAGAGGGCATTTCCAGGAAGAGCAAATGAATGTCAGGAACAAAGTTCAAGGGTCTCGAGCCTGCATATTTGTGGGGGCCACAAAACTCACCAAGATGAGTCACAAGTTTAGAACACTGAAAAACTAATCAAATTGCATGAATAGGAAAGGATCAGTTTTACTTGAGCAGGGATAAGCAAAAGCTGTTGCAGGTCCGTAATCTGAACGAAAGTTTCCCAGCGAGGAAATCTACTGCGTCAATTCTGGGGAAAAGAAGGAATGTTTTATTATAGACAGTTACTGAGCATGTCAGACTAGTAAAATGTCTCTGAGTGAAAGATGAACTACTTTCTGAACACTAGCCACAGGATGCCATCCTCAGAGCATTCGTAGGTGTTAGCACTGTTCCTTTATATTGAGGACAGTGGATCTCTCACAGGGCTTGCTCAGATTAGGGACTGTTTACAAAGGTGTGAGCCTACCAAAGGAAATTATGGGAAGGGGACCACAGAACAGAGCTAGTAACAGAGGGGCTGTTCCCACCCTCAGGCCCAGGGAGGTGAAGGGAGGGAGAGTTGCCGGAGTAGGAAGGAGAGCAGCATATGGAGAGGTTGACAGAACTATGGCCTCTTGTGTGGGAGTAGCCAGCAAAGAGCTTGGGGAATGGCCTCGATCTCCCCTTGGTCCTACCAGTCTGTTTCCCATGTCTCCACGGACAACCCAGCTAGAATTCAGAAGGCAAGAGCACTTGCTGATGTAATGTTTTTCAGCAGCCTTCCTGGGCACAGAGAAGGCAGCAGAAGGAGAGAGGGTGTATTGGCAGGGCAAATGGAAAATACCCATGGTAGCCTGTTTAAGGAACTGTGTAAAGAAGGTTGGGGAAACAAATGATTAGAATTCGTCAAGGATCAAGGATGGCAGTGAGGCAGAGGGCTGTCAGTGAAACCCACAAAGCATGCAAATATATGAAACATGGATTTGTTCAATAGATTCCAACCTGAGGCAGATAGGACCTCCCTTTGTGGGCTGAATGGGAGTGAGGTTAAGATGAATGAAAGAAGCACACACTGAACAAGAGACAGAGAGAAGTAATCGACTAAAAGTTGCTAAGTCACTCAGTTGGTGAATTACTGAAGGACACATAGAACACCAAGAGAAACCATGGCATACTAAAATGTAATGTTTGGTTAAAAAGGAGACCTGGGCCCCATACCACTACCTACCTGGTGTTAAAATTTCCCTGGCCTGAATGTGGGTAATTTTAGCCAATGATGTGAAGTTTGTGATCATGTTTGGCTGTGTCAGTCTAATTGGGCAAGTATGTAGGAGGGCATTTAACACAAGTAATCTAGGCAGACTCAGAACTAGTTTACTGGATGAAAATGCATGTAAGGTGGGCTTGCAGGGTGGGTTAGAAGCCATCAGGAAGTGAGAGAGTTCTGGGCACTGGGGTCAGTACAAAGGAGAAGATAGGAATGGAGACAGAGAAGGGCACAGAAAGCAGTTGAAATCAGGGAACATCTGAGGAATCTGTGCAAGAACTTGGGGTTGGAAGATACGAGAAGGAGGCTTCTCAGATGTTTCCTTCTTCCCTCAGTGCAATGGTTAGTTTTATGTTTCAGCTTGGTTAGATCGTAGTGCCCAGATATTTGGTCAGTAATTATCATTAACATTTCTGTTAGGGTGTTTTTTTTTAGATGAGTTTAAGATTTTAATCAGTGATCTGTGAATAAGACAGATTACCCACCAAAATGCGGATGGACCTCATCTGATTAGTTCAAGGCCTAAGTAGAACAGAGACTGACTTCCAACAAACAAAAAGAAACTCTGCCAGCAGATGGCCGTCAGACTCCAACTGCAACTTTTTGCTGGGTCTCCAACCTTCTGGTTTACCCTGCAGACATTGAATTTACAAAGAAAGCCTCCATGATCTTGTGAGCCAATTCCTTAAAATTGATTAATTGCTTGATAGATGATAGACTTAGATAGAGATATAAGTAGATATTAATCCTCATATTCTATTGGCTCTGTTTCTCTGGACAACTGGACTTGAAGTACCTGTATTTTGGGTGCTCCCACTCTGTGCTCTCCTCTCATTTCTTTGTATTTCCATCCTGATGCCAACCATACTGCATCATAAACATCAGTGTTTACTTGTGTGTTCCTATGGATCTGTGAGCTCCTTGATGGAAAATTAGGGACAGAGTATGATGAATCCTGGTTCTACTTTGTGCATGCTCCAGTGAGCTCATTGTAAATGGAACTCTGAGAAATTGCAGCCAAATTAAAGATTAATTTTGACCTTTTCTCTTTTTGCTTTCCCACTTCCCCTAATTTATCTTAGATTAAGGTCCTGTCCTATTAAATCAATAGCAGTCTGGAACTGTGGATACTGACTCAATGTCTGATTTAAGTGGGCTTGACTCATTTCTACTATGTGGAACATCTTCTACAAATCCAAGAGTACCTGTGCCCAACTGTTCCCCATTGCCTCCAAGACCTCCCATTGATAGCCTTCCCCAAATCCCTTCTTATCTTCAAATACGGGAATGACCAGTGGGAGTAGCACATGTGTTGGAGTCACATTGGAATTTAAATTCTAGTGCCAGCATATTCCAGCTGTGTGACCTTGGACAAGTCGGTTAGCATTTCTGGACCTTGGTTTCCTTATCAGTAAAATGGAGATGATAAAAAATGGCTGCCTTCAAAGGTTCATTTGAGGATTATAATATATATGAGAACTTCCTAGTTTCAAAAAGTAGATGGTCATGAAATAGGGTAACCAAATACCCTGGTATAATTATTAATCATGCCCTCACTGCTGTCCTAGTATAGATGGTATCTGTATACTCCTACTAGCTGTAAAAGATAGGTGTGCACCCTTGCCAGCGATAAAGTCTGTGCTGCTTTCTGCAGGAGTCATGAGATTTCTGAGGCTCGAGAAACCTGGAGGTAGCATTTCTGAGGGGAAGCTTCTAGTATTTATAAAGCAGAACTAGAAAGGTGAGGCATTCCAACAAGATTTTCTTTAGAACTTGACATTTACACTCATTCTATGTAGCTTCCATTGTGCCATGTTTAATGTTAACAGGATACCTTGTCAACATGTTAAAAGATGTTTCCCAGGCACACACAGTTTTTCCTTTGTACAGTACAATTGTATACGGATATGCAAAATTGTTTGTTTAAAACCAGTAACAAAAACGCATTGATTTTCTCTCTTGATGAATACAATAACAATTTCATGTATCTAGACCTGCACGGCAATCATCAGCCATTGAAAGGAATTTACAAGGAATGTTTAGTCAAATCTCTAAAGCAAAACTTGTTTTTCATTCTCAAACAGCTCATAATCCATTTGCAAACCACCTTACAAGTCGCCATGTCTTATCACTCTCATTATTATGATGCTCTGTTTCTCCCTTCTTTGGCAGCAGGATCTGTTTTCATTAAAACTCATCAAAGCATGCATAATGGAGTAGGTAGAGAAGCTGCAATTGAGGTCTCTCTAATATTCCTGCACATAATTGTGCAGTGTGATTGCAGGTAATAGATTATCATCCAGACTGTTGACAAAAAGAAAGAAATGCATCCATTCAGTTAGGTCTAACAGTTCGCGGCCTCGCTTTGAAGTTAGAGCAATGCCAGAGAGTTTACTGTTTGTGTATGGACTGTACAAAGGTCTGTAAGTATATAGGAAATTAGGAAATAAGAGTTACCTATGACATTGTATAGAACCAACTTATGGCACATTTATCTCTCCCTGATTTGCTTAGTACATTGGTAATTTTCGGCAGCTGGATTTTACACGAAAGAGAGGTAAAATTTAGTTGTTGATGACTTGCCCATCTATAATAAAGTTCTGTCCTCATGCCTCCTATTGGCATTCCCCTTCAGGCTTCTACCCCAAACACTCCACTTCTTACACACACATACACACACAGGCACACACACACACACACACAACAAAAAAAGGAAGTATTAACTTCCCTGCCAAAGTCGTCTACAGGAACAATTGAGGCTCAGGTTCTCAAGCTTGTCTCTCATCATAAGTTAGATAGCTGTCATTACAGAAATATAGTTGCCAAAAAAATTGTCATTCGATTACAGACTTCATACAGTTGTGCTGAATATCTGCTGCTATTGGGCTAGTTCCAGATGCAATACTGGAAAGTAACTGGAATTGGTTTTGCTTTGCAAATATGTTAATGAGGCTAGAAAGTTACAGAAACAAGATCCCAAGTATAGCCAGCAGACTTAAAGCTGTTCCTGCTAGGTATGCTGTGTGTCTTACCAGAGGGTCCCAAGGCCTGGGACGTACACTCTCCTCTAGGACTTTGAATCACTATGCATTGCTTGTCTGCTCTGGGCCAGGCACTGAGGATATAGAAATGAATAAGATATGGTCCCCCAGCGGTGCCTGGCTGGCTCAGTAGGTTAAATGGCCAGCTCTTGATTTCAGCCCAGGTCATGGTCTCACGGTTTGTGAAATCAAGCCCCGTGTCAGACTCTGCTCTGACACAGTGGAGCCTGCTTGGGATTCTCTCTCTCCTCTCTCTGCCCTTCCCCTGTGCTCTCTCTCTCTCTCTCTCTCTCAAAATATATAAATAAGCTTTTAAGAAGAATGATATGGTTTCTCAAGTCCACAAAGTTTATAATCTCATGTCCTTGTTGTACACACACACACACACACACACACACACACGCACACACACACACACAGGTGCCTGGGTGGCTCAGTCGGTAAAGTATCTGACTCTTGTTTTCGGCTCAGCTCATCATGTTACGTAGCCTGCTTGTGATTCTCTTTCTCCCTCTTTCTCTTTGCTTCTCTCTCTCTCTCTCTCTCTCTCTCTCAAAATAAATAAATAAAACCACCTTGTCCTCAGCCTTCCCCAGTCTGATTCATATTTCACACAACAGCTAGAGGGATCTTGTGAAAGCACAGGTCTGACCATCGCTTCCCATCCCTGTCCCCTTCTACCTGTGCAAATCCCAAGCTCCTTATTCATGACTGCCAATCTTGAAGGGCATGGCTATGAGGGTATGTGCATTCATATGCATTAATTGAAAGTCTTACAACAATTCCTGGTGCTTCTTACATACTTCAGATTATTATAATTAATATCTGTTATACTTATTGTCTTGGGACCATGCGCAAGGTCCTCATTCTTTGTATCTCTCTTCCCCTCTCTGTATATGAAGGGTGATGATAATAGCTTTCTGTGATTGGTGTGTACTCCGTTAAATGAGTTAACATTTAGAGAATGTCGGAGAGTGACTGACACCGAGCAGGTGGTGGAAGAAACATAGGACTTTCTCCTCTTCTTTCCCCTTTCCTTGGAAATGTGTCCACTCAGGCTCACTCATGAGTGACATATATGCCGTGGCTCACTAGCGGTTTAATCAGTTGGAATAATAGTTGCATTGTTGCTTATATTTCAGAGGGACAGTTTGCTTTTTATAAATTAAGTGTTTTCCGAAGGACTGTTTTCAGCTGATGAAACATGGCAGTTCCACGGCTTAGAGGAAGGAAACTTTTTGTAAGTGTCTCTGTCCCTGTTTGATATCTTATGCTGTCCACCAAGGTGTGGCGACTTCAGAGGGCTCCTAGGGCTTCCAGAAGGCTGGTCTCTTAGGCGAAGCCAGGGAGCAGATCTGCTTGTGTCCAAGGCGAGAGCTTTAAAGTGGTCTCTCTGGGCCAGTGGCAGACGGCATAATCTCCTGCTAAATTGGGCCATTAAATAAAACTACTAAGTCATAAAGCTGTAGCATTACCCTGAAATTAAAGCATTGTCACCTTTGAATTGCCAAGAATTTTAACAAGCACTTAGAGAAATTCCTTTCACACACCCATTTAGCATGGCCAGTTGACTCTGACCACGTGGATGAGAACAGAAGGCTCAGGACAAAAGATGGGGAGGGTGATTGCAATGTGACTTTCATTCATTTATTTGCTTATTCGTTCATTCACACACCCTCCCTTACAAACTCACACACTGCTTTCCATGTCCCCTTCCGTATTCATCCCCCACTTCTAGGAGGGGCCTGGTCAGTGCCTAAAAGAGTAGTTCTTCTTAAGATCTGAACACAGAACCTATCCTGACACCTTCCTGGTGGACTTTTCACAACACATTTTTATTGCAGATACCTGGTGATTCTTTCCTTTTAGTGCTGTGAGGATCAGGGCACAGTCCGGTCAACCAGTGTTTACTGAGGCTGCCTGGTACTTAGTGCTGTACAATCCACTGTGAATCACTACCCTCAACGTCCAAGGATCTCATATTTAACTTCTAGCTCTTAAAGCACTTTTATCTAGGCCATTCTATTTAAGTCATGTGCTTATCTTGTAGATACTTGACAGCCATGGTATTCCGGGCACATTAAATTCTATGAGACTCAGTTTCCTCATCTGTATAATAGGGATGATCAGTTACCCTTACCTCAGTGTGCTGATGTGTACGTTGCATAAAAGTAAATGAGCATTGTGCATATAGACTCAGTACAATCTGTGACAGTGTCTAAGAGCTTCTAAAATAGAAGTCATTATCAACAAGTACTGCCATCATAGCAGGATCTAGATGCCAAAGGAATTCAGAGAGAGGAGCAATCAAGAAAGGCTTCCCTGGAGACGTAGGGCTTGGGTTTGACTTTGAAAGATAGGTGTCCCTGGGCTGGACAGAGAGGGGAAAAGGAGGAAAATCAATCCTGTTGAGAGCAGCAGGGTCCCGTATGTGGGGATGTAATGAGCAGGTACCCAAGAGCCCTTGGCCTTTTTGAGGGCTCCTGGCTCACCTGTGAATGCTGATGCAGTGCCACCATTGGGCAGGACACTTTCCTTGTCTGGAAGAGTGAAATAACAAGTGTCAGTCAAAGGTGCCTCCCCAAACGCTTGCTTTCTTTTGTTCACTTTTGCTCTGAGCCCAGGATTCCAGGGAGAGATCATGAATCAAAGTCAGTCTAGACATTCCAAACTATAAAACAGCCAGGATGTGCTAGCAGCTTGTGATTCTACGCTCTGTGAAGTAGGGGAAGCAGAGGGTCCATTTGTCTGGGAGCCTTGTTCCTCCTTCTCAAGTCACGGGAGCACCAGTCAGCCTTGTGCTGTCAGTATGCAAGCATTTGGATATGTTACATGTATTTGCAGAAAGAAGCTGGCAAAAGACATTGGCTGGTTAGTGGCCTGGGGGACAGTTCCACATGGGTTTAACAGTGCCAGGTCTGAATGTTCTGTCTAGACCTCAGGTCTTGGGTCTTGTACCTGGTTCTGTTCTTCTGGGATACCATTCCCTCACCTCCTTCTTTAGACCAGGCTCTCCTCTCTTTCTCTTACGAAGCTTCTTGGCCTATAACAATTCTCATGACTCCACCTTCAATGCATGTAATAGACTAACATACACCAAATCTAGCGTGGTCGTAAAGAGCTTGGGCTTGGTTTGAATCCAACCACTGATACTTCTTAGTTTTCTCGATTTTGGTGATGTTAAGTTACTCAGCTTCTCTGTTCCTGAGTTTCCTCTCTGTAATGAATAATATAACCTATTTTTTAAGGTGGTTATGAAGTTTATATGAGATCATGATAACCCGTAAGAAAAAAAATGCCTGGCATTATATACCTAATACATGATAATTGTTACTTATTTTTACTACCCTATCATCAGCAACCTTGACTCTGGTTTCTGGGGATGCAGTAATGAAAATAATAACTAATTACTTTTATAAGCGCACAACACCTGATATACTGAAAGCACTCATGAAAATTAATTCAACATTATTAATAAATATGCACTTGAGAATGGATGCGCTACCATGTATGAACGGTTGAGTTTGATACTAATTTTTGCCACTTGATAATTAGTTGGATAATTAGTCCTCAGCCATGTGTGTGTTGGTATAAGGGCACATGCACAAGAATTTGTCAGAGCACAGTGGAATAGCTTGGAACACTTACTACAGGCGTAGTGCTGCACAAAGCATTATCTTTTCCTCCCAAATGTGTTTATTCTAAAATGTTCAAACTGGGGCGCCTGGGTGGCGCAGTCGGTTGAGCGTCCGACTTCAGCCAGGTCACGATCTCGCGGTCCGTGAGTTCGAGCCCCGCGTCGGGCTCTGGGCTGATGGCTCGGAGCCTGGAGCCTGTTTCCGATTCTGTGTCTCCCTCTCTCTCTGCCCCTCCCCCGTTCATGCTCTGTCTCTCTCTGTCCCAAAAATAAATAAATGTTGAAAAAAATTAAAAAAAAATAAATAAAATAAATAAAATGTTCAAACTTACAGAAAAGTTGAAAGAACACTAAAATGAACACCCATACGCCTTTCACCCAACTTTTCCAAGTGTTAAAATTCTGCCATACTTGCTCATTTGTGTGACCTTCACTTTCTCTCTCTCTCTCTCTCTCTCTCTCTCTCTCTCTCTCCTCCCTCCCCACATCCCTTCCTCCTGGTATAAAATGCTTCTTGGGGCACCTGGGTGGCTCAGTTGGTTAAGCATCCGACTCTTGATTTCAGCTCAGGTTATGATCTCAAGGTTCATGGGATCGCGCTCCACATCAGGCTCTGTGCTGACAATGTGGAGCCTCCTTGGGATTCTTTCTCCCCATTTCTCTCTCTCCCTACCCTGCTCATGTTCTTTCTCTCAAAATAAATAAACTTAAAAAAATGTTTCTTCTTTTTTTTGTGAACTATTTGAAAGTAAGTTGTCAACATACTGATCTTTGAAACCTAAAGACTTCAGTTTATATCTTTAAGAACAAAGGTATTATCCTACATAACCACAATACTAATATCGTACATAAGAACATAAACATTATTCCAATCAAAACTGTTCAATGTAGAGTCACTCTTCTCCATACAGTGTTATCTGGTTTTGTATTTCTCTTCAGGATTCAAGCAGTGTCCACATGTTTAAATTTGATGGTCATATCCTTTTAGTCCCTTTTAACTAGAAACTCCCTTCCCCCAACCCATCTCTTCTGTATGGCTTTCATTACATTAACTTTTTGTGAAGTGTACTAGCCAGTTGTTAAGAAAAATATTCCATATTTTTTAGATTTTTTTTCTGATAATTTCTTTATCGTTGGAATGCTTTGGCAAGAAAACCTCATGGGTGATGTCTGTCCTCTTTAGTGAATCTCATTAATAGGTACATGATGTTATTGGGGCAATTTAGCCCCAACACCGGCTAACACACTCCTACCAGATCTCTGCACTGTGAAGGTGATTTATAGTCAGTGAGTTGTCTGTGGGGTTATATGCAGATGCTGTGTGAATATCTCCTTCCTCAACATATCCTCCCAATCCGGGAATGACCCTGACCCATATGTTACCACACTGGAATTTGTAAAATGTTGTTTTACTAATCCTATAATTCCTTCTGCATTTTCAGCTGTCATTCTGTACTCTTCTCTATAGAAGAGCTTTTTTTTTTTTTTTTTCAGAATAGCTTTTTATTCCTTGCCCTGCCTCCACCTCTCTTATGTCACTCTAGACTCATCTAGACTCATAAATTATTTCATTTTAAAATGTTGTTACCATTATCATGATGTTCTTTGTGTTCCAGTTTCCCCAAATGTAGCTAGTCCTACTCCGGCTAATTCTGCTCCTATGGCTTTGTTACCTGCCTCCATTAATCTTGGAGTACTTCCTTGTTTCTAGCACCAGATATTCCCTTGAACTTGCCCTACCTAGACCCAGACTCACTTTTTTCTCAAAAACAAAAACAAAAACAAAAACAACAACAACAACAAAAAAAAACATTGCTCCTTTTTTGTAGCAAATGGTATTTAAAAATTAGGATCTAGGTGTGAGGTTTTCTTATTACTTCTACTCTATTTCAGTGGACCGAACTAGAAAATGTGCATTGGTGTGTGTGTGTGTGTGTGTGTGTGTGTGTGTGTGTGTGTGCGTGTGCACACTTGTATTTAAATTATGATTTCTTATGGTTATAGCCAATGCAAATACAGCACCATTAGATTTTCCCTCATAGTTCTCTCTTCTATATGGATCTCTCTTGTCTCACAGTGAGAACCTGTCTCAACAATACCAATATATTTACTCATTTGTTCTACCTGACAATATACACAAAATAGATTCAGAGTCACATCAACCATTCGCTACCAATAACAAAATAAAGTGTAGCATTTCCTGAATTTTAATTTTTGTTCTCAGAATATATTTTACCAAGGGGGTATAGCTAGACAGAATACCTCATTGAAAAGTTACTTGAATTAATATTTCCTTATTTGTGATTATTTTGTCTGTTTAATATACAGGGAGGCTTTTTGTTTCTGCTTAATGTTCAATTTTAGGTTTTCCCTCTTTTTATTCTTTTGATTTAATCCCATATTTTGATTATGCAAAATATTTGCATGTTACAAAAGCTAAATATACATATTTATATATACTTGTATTTATATATTTACATAATATATGAATATATTTTTATATTTATATTATATATAAGATGGTTGACCAAAGATGTCTTACTCTCTCTCCTATTGTATTCACCCTCTTCTTACCCATCTTATCCAGGTCACCATTTATATTGGTTTATCCTTCCTGTGTGTATTTCTATTTCTTCCTTATTCTTGCACAAAATGTAGCATAGTCTTTGCACCTCGGTGCTTTGATCTTGTCACTTTACAGTGCTTCCTGGGCCGTATCATAAATCAGTTTAGAAAGGTGTTGTGTGGTATTTATTATAACTGCATAGTATTTCACTGTGCAAATTAACTATACTTTATTCATTCAGACACCTCGTGATAGATATGTGATTTTTTTTTTCAATATGCTGCTCTCACAACAGATATTCTGGGCTGCAGAGCAGAATTTCAAGTATATGTCTAAACATACTTTCACATCCTGTATCACTTCCCTGCTAATTTCAAGAGCTGTCACTGAAGTCAGTAAAACCCTGGTTGTGTGGGATGTTTCATTCCATGGTAAGTGAATGCCCACTGTGGGTCAGGTATTTGGCATACAACGACTTACATGACAGTCTTTTTGCCTCGTGGAACTTACCGTGTAGCAGGTGGGGGGGGGGGAGGTTGAGTAAACAGATCATTAACAATGGTTGCTGAGTAAGAAGAGAGCAGGTTGCTGGTGGAGTCAGAAGAGGCTTCCCCCTGGAGAAGACACTGGCACTCTGGCAATATCATTTATACTGTGATGAGCTCTGGAGCAGAGATGTCAGCTGAAAGAAAGACAAATCATTCCATGTGCCTCTTTGAGTTACTTTTTGTCAATCACCTCTAGAGCCAGAATCTAAAATCCGTGAGAGCAGAGTAAGTAGACAGTCTGAGATTTACAGAAGCCTTGTCTTCCTTTGTGACCTTGTGAAAGGAGATGTGAATGCTGCCCTTGGATATCCCTCCTCAGGACTAGGACCATGGGGAAGACTTTGCAGTCAACAGTCTCCCTTTTGGGCTCCTAACTTCAATCTTGGCTACAGTGGCGATTCTTTTATTTGTTTGTTTGTTTGTTTGTTTGTTTGTGAGAGGGTGCATATGGGGGAGAGGGGCAGAGGGAGAGAGAGAATGTTAAGCAGGCTCCGTGCTCAGAGTGGAGCCCGACATGAGGCCCGATCCCATGGCCCTGGGTTCATGACCGGAGCTGAAATCAAAAGTGGGACGCTCAACGGACTGAGCCACCCAGAAACCCCAACATTAGACCTTCTTTAAAAAGGGATGGAAGGGGCGCCTGGGTGGCTCAGTCGGTTAAGCGTCCGACTTCAGCCCGGGTCACGATCTCACGGTCCGTGAGTTCGAGCCCCGCGTCGGGCTCTGGGTTGATGGCTCGGAGCCTGGAGCCTCCTTCCGATTCTGTGTCTCCCTCTCTTTCTGCCCCTCCCCCGTTCATGCTCTGTCTCTCTCTGTCTCAAAAATAAATAAACATTAAAAAAAAATTAAAAAATAAAAAAGGGATGGAAACTACTACTCGTGGTGTACTTGTGTCCCAGATACCGGGCTGTATTTTCTGTGTTTATCTCATTGAAAACACATCAAGTGTGAGGTAGAGATCACTTCTTGCTTGTGTTTTGAGAAATCAGAGGTCCAGAACGGTGGAAGAGAATGTCCAGCATCATTCAGCTAGTAAGTGACAGATGTAGGAACTGGATTTAGATCTATGTGAGTGCCAATTTTTCCTCAGCATGCACCAAACAGTACCTGCTACCGATGTAGTCCTAGAGATTTCATAAGTAATACTAACAGCAACCAAAGGCGGCCCACCAGCCCCACCAGGTGATTTCCATGTGGATGGTCCTTTCTCCTGTCCCCTGCCCAGAGGGCAGGTGCAGTGGGTGTGTCCACACTCACCCCTCTGGCTCCATGCTGCCGGACTTTCAGCTTCCTTGGGACCTTCGCTCCCAGAACCAGCTGTGAATGCCTTGGGCTTAAGCGTCCAGAGTGTCATTCAGCCCCCATGCCCCTCATCTTTCCTTCCCAGTCCCTAAGATAATGCTCTGCACACTCCAGACATTTACTACATTTTCCTTGAAGAAGCCCATGAGCAACAAACAAACATGATAGGATGTGCGCGTGATCTGTTTCAACTCCCCCCCCCCCCGCCCACTCCAAGACCGTAAAACAGATTACCCAGGTCTCTGTGATCATACCACCTATTTTAAAGCAAGACAAGAGAAAAATAACCCCCCAAAAAGGTACATAAAAAGTAAAGGCTCCAGCAAAGTAGGAGAATAAATCACAGTCAAGTATGTTGTCTGGAAGTCGTAAAGCGTGGCCCGCGCAGGCAGGTGGAAGCGCAGTAATGGCCAGAGCAGCGCGTCGCTACCCTCCGCCCTCCCCCGTACCCCCCCCCCCCCCGCGCCCTGGTGTCTGTGTTCCAGCTAATGCAGGGGAGCAGGGGGCGGGTGGTGGGCAGAGCTGGGGCTGTAAACCGGTAATGCGCTCCCCTCAGCAGCAGAAGGCCAGACGCTGAAAGCAGCCACATCTGCAGTGGTTTTAGCGCCGCACGGGTGGATTCTCGCCCAGGCAGCTGGCTGATCCACCTGAGAGGGAAGACAGCTCCTGTGGGAATCCGAGGCCGTTTAAAGGAGTTGGACATTGTTTTACACCAAGTGTCCCTCTTCCCTTTACAGGTTGGGGGTGGAGGGTGCTGACCCCCTCAGCACAGGTTCCCACGCCTGTCTCTGATGCTGAAATGACCCTTTCTGATGCTCCCCGAATGGCTTCATCAGAAGGTGGACTTTGATTTACCGTCTGGTACCCAGGGCCAGGCTGTGTGTCCAGCTCCGCCCTGTACGTTTTGTTCCATCCACACATCACCACTGCTCAGAGGGTCATAACCAGTTTACAGAGGACAAGACTGAGGCTTGGGGAGGTTAAATGTCTCTGCCGTGTTCAGGAATGTAGTCCATGGCAGAGCTGGCCAGGCCTACCCATCCCAGACCCCTCGCTTTTCTCCCCCATATCTGCCTCCATTAACCAGGGAAGCCCCCGCCAAGCAGACATTTACTCAGCGGCCGTTGCCCGTGCTTTAAATGGAGAGATAAGGTACAAACATATGAAAAATTAAATAACTATCAATGCAGAATGACAAGAGATGTCAGTAGGCTGTGCATGCATAGATGGCAAATGAGTGGTACAGGCAGTGGCTTGAGGATTATTTGAACTGCCTTTACCCCTGGCATAGAAAATTCACTTTGTCAACATAGATAACTGTACCAGAAGTGACCCCAGGGACCTTAATATAGACTTGCTTTATTACAATAGGAGCATAAGTGAATTGGCACACTTTTCAAAGGACTATAAACAGCTCCCCACAGTGATTTAAGTTCAATTAAGCTGGGTATTGACAATCTGTAGACTTCCCTTCCTCCCATACGTTGTGATAGAAAAATTGCACATTTTTTTGGTCCTGCAAAGAGACAGATATGTGTGTAGAATGAGGTCTCATTAATCAGAGTTATTTCGTGTCTCTCTCTCTCCTTCTTTACTTTCCTTTTGTTTGTTCTTTCTTCTCCATGACGATCTCCATGGTAACAGATAGAACAGCTTACATCATCTATAATTACTGCTATTATTAATAATAATAATGATCATCACAATAATAATAGCAATCAGATAAAATGAGAGAAAAGATATGAAAGAAATTAAATTCTGGCTTTGTAGGTAAACAGTTTACAGCTTCTGAAATAGAGCAAGAGAAACCAGGAGGTCATGAAGAGACCCAGGATGTGCGTTCACAGAAGAATTTCTGGGGTGATTACCGGGAAGGATTTCACAAGAGAGATGATAATACACAATGTTTCAGAACATCACAGCATTTCTACTATGCAACCTCTTTTTCTTTTCTCTTGTCGATAATGTTGGTGGTCATATTGAATGTCTGTGTATATTGATCTCATAACTTGAAACTTCTTTTACATTTGGACCGTTGGACCACTACACATGCATAGAAGAGCTGCTTTGGAAGTGCTAGAGGAAAAAACCTGGCAGAAAGCAAATGGTGATTCACTAATCTTGTCCCTTGACAACAGTTTCCTGAAATCCTACGCAGTGCCCCATGACAGCCCAGGTTCTGGAGGTCTGAGAGTGAAAGGCTTCTGTTGCTCTGTCCATTCTCAAGGAAAACAGTGCATTCTCTGCTGGCAGGCTTCTCTAACACAGCCACTCCCAAACCTGCCCCCCCCCCCCCGTCTCTGGGTAATCCCACTTACTTATAATCTGAAGAGTAAGTACCATAGCCTGAGACATTTGTCTTTCTTCTATGCACAACCCCCACCCCCACCCCTAAATGATGATAAGCTTTTAAAGAGTTAGGCAGTGCATTATCCTTCGGGGCAGGTACTCCTGTGGCTGGCCCAGCACTACCTAGGCACATATTTGAAAATAAGAATGAATGATACACTTTACATTTTGGGAGATCTCATAGCTTTATGGGAAGACAGACTTCAAAACTAAATTCACAGTGCGGTTTGAGAAATGGCTTTGCCAGCCTGAATCACTATACTCTGTTATGTCTGTGAAATGATGCTATAGAATTTTATTCCACAAGCTTTCTTGATACCTCATGGCCTGTAACTCCTTGAGGAATAAAGGCAGGCATAATAGCTGGTGTGGGTCTGGCTCATGAGATCATTCACACTCACGCCAGTACATTGGACACCCTTAAACAACATCTCCCCATTTCCTCAAAGCTCTAGTAATTAAAATAGTAGGATACAGCCATAAAAATAGACACATAGACCAACAGAACAGAATGGAGAGCCCAGAATTACACCCCCCACAAATGTTTTCAATTAATATTTGACAAAGGAGCCAAGAACACTCAAAGGGGAAAGAATAGTCTCTTCAGCTAATGGTGCTGGGGAAACTGGACAGCCACATGCAAAAACAAACAAACAAACAAACAAAAACAGTTGGGCCCTTATTTATACCACTCACAAAAATTAACTCGAAATAAATTAACGACTTAAACATAACACTTGATACCATAAAAATCCCAGAAACACAGGGAAGTTGCTCCTTGACAGTGGTCTTTTCAACAGTTTTTTTCGGATATGTCATCAAAAGTAGAAACAAGAAAGGCAAAAATCGACAAGTGGGACTACATTAAACTAAAAAGTTTCTGCACAGCAAAGGAAGTGTGCAACTAAATAAAAAGGGGATCTATGAAATGGAAAATATTTGCAAACTAAGTATCACATTAAAAAAAGCAAATATATAATTGCTGTTACGATCCTTAATGAATGGGCTAGATTCCTGCCAGCTCAAAAATCTCTAAATGCAGTTTTCCCTGAAGCGGAGAATTTATCTTGGATAACTTAATACATGTATTCCTTTGAGCAAGTTAGAAAGATGGGGCTATGCTGCTTATCGTGGGACTGAATGGTAGTCAACAGGAAGAAATAATAGAGACTGGATTGGGTAGCCGAAAGTGGTATCAAGGGCAGTGTTTTCCAGGAACAACAAATTCCATTGACTACAGTCCAGGAAATGCAAGGGACACCAAATAAATACAGAGACACAGGAGACTATTCCAAAGGGAAAAGATGATTGAACAAGATGGTAATAAGTTATTAGCAGCAGCTATATGACAAGAAAATGCAGTCCATCCCACCTGCTAACCTTATTTTCCAGGTGAGCTCCCACCCTCAATTCTTTAAAGAATGAAGTCTGGGTGCTGGACCTCATGTTACAGAAGAGTTCTAATGTAGACGTTCTTTACTCTTCTGCATGCCATTCAGCCTGCCTTGTGTTCAAGTAAAACGTGATGCCAAATCACTGGGATATGATCATGGATAAAATGACTGATATTGGTATCCCATTTTCCAGTGTGGACATTTCCGAGGTTAACAACCTGCCCAAGGCCTCAGTGCTGACATTTAGCAGAATGTAGTTTCTAATCAGACAGGCAGGTGTCGAAAGCCAGGCTGCTATCTTGTGGCACCTTGAAGCCCTAGATGCATCTCTAGAGACAAGAATACATGGCCTGTGGTATAGGGTCTGGTCTGGAGGCAGACCAGTAGAGGATGATGCCTGGAGCCTGGAGGCATTCATGATGTTCTCCCAATCACAGCATTTAGAGTATATATTTCTCTGTCCCTGAGTGTAACTGGTCCTTCTTGCATTGTAGGGAAACCTCCATTGGTTTCCTTGTGTGGGAGTTCAAGTTCACAGAACTTCAAGAAAGGAGCATTTCCTAGTCCAGGTCTCTTGCAACTGGCGTGGTTTCCCCAAGGATCTGCAAAGAGAGGGCTAGTCTCAGTTTGCCCCCTACCCTCTCCTTCAGTGTCTCATGTGTCCTACTTTATGTTCTGGGAAAGAACCCAGAACTACTGGTGAACTACAGAACACAGTAAGAACTACTGTGACAGCCACCAGAGGCCGTTTCCTCCTTGATGCTATTGTTAATAATAGCAGCATCTGCTGTCTGTGGGATCCTTGTGGACAGAGCTGATATATCCTTTATATAACAGGCACATACAGATTTCTGTGGGATGCTTGATAATTCAGGCACTAATGGACCTTCTCACACAAATCCCCTCACTTTACAACCACGTGGTACAGTTGGCGTTCATTTCTGCTCTCCAGATGCTACTGATGAGGAAACTGGACTTTAGAGAAGTAATAATTTGACCAATTCTGCTTAACTAGTAACTGTCAACCTGGTACACAAATCCAGATCTTCTAACTCCAGAACCCAGTCTGTGTCCACTAATATCCACCAGCCCGTGACCAATTTGACCATCTTGAACATTTAGCTTCATGGGTTCAATTTCAGTTAAAGCACCTGTGAGTCAGTGAGTAGATTACCACCTCCGCCCACCTAGAAGACAGTTCCAAATGAATCTTTCTTGTTTGAAAATCTTTAGAGCTACAGTTCACATTGACACCCCTTAGCTAAAACTGCCTATCCCCATCTTAGACCAGACATCAGGGGCATCAGGCACCAAAGCTAACTTTCATGAGTGGCATTGACCCTCGCCTTTAATATTTTGTCAAAGTGCAGGACTTAATCTACACCTGCTACCAGTGAAACTGAGGGGGGAAAATAACAGAAAGCAAGAAGAAATAGTATCCAATTACCTCCTTCTTTTCAGTCTTTCTTCTTCTAACTCCCAGGGGGAACAAATAATCAGAGGACAAAGGGCATCTTTGAAAGGAAAGCCAGCTAAGAAGCTCTAGGTTTCACATAATCCTCTCTCCTCTTATAACTCATCCTGCATTTGTAGGGCTTGTGATGTCTGGGTAAATCACAGGGGGCCCTTTGGACCTCTTAATTGTTCTTTTGTATCTCCTGTATATTTGCATATATCAAAAAGTGCCAGTAGTTGAGTTATTAGAACTGCCATTCACCCTCAGGTTCCAGAAGTCAGGGTTGGCAACATTAGTGGCTTTAAGATGAAATGTTGTCTCTCCTACACATCTTCCTTTTCCATCTTGCTAAAGATAGAATGTGACTCTGGCAAAATGAGTCAGTGAGTAAATGAATAAGCAAATCAATGAATGAATGCATGAATAATCAGATGAATGGATGTGTGGGTATAAGAATCTGTGTGTATTTGGAGGGAAATCTAAATTCGTAGGATTTAATGATGCTATGTGGACCACTTCTGGCATTAGATGACACAGTGAGACTGGGGACAAGTTTATTGTCTCTCTCTAAGCCTTCATATATCTATATCTCTATGAGTATGTTTGTGTCTGTATCCATAGCTGTACCTGTGTCTATGTCTCTCTGTCTCTCTATCTATCTGTATTTACCGTGTTGGAATGTTATATGTACCAGGGATAAGGTATGTAAAATGTCCTTACATGAAAAAGTAACACAATATCTATTATACATTAAACCAGGTGGTTCTTTTCTTCTTCTGAGCACCGTGGACATTTAAAAACTCTCAGTCTTTATTTCTCTGTCCACGATATTGTATTAATGAACAATCACTTTTCTCTGGTAATTATCAGTGTTTGTTTATATTGGCATGAACATTTTTTGAGTTTTATGTTAATTGATTGTGTAACATTATTTTTACAAATTAGAATCAACATCCTATCTTTACTTTCAGTCAGAATCTAATAACCTTCATTCTAATATGTTTTTTGAGAATTTATAGAACATGTAATCCTGCCTGTGTGAAACATTGGAGATATGTGGTTATCAGTGGGCTGGTTTTAGGGAATAGTCTGAAGATGATTTAGAACGTTTGAACAGAGTTTAATTTTTTGGCTGCAAGCACTATTTCCTTTTTTGAAGTTGGAAAATACTTTAGAGACAATGGAAACCAAATTTCTTTCTGTCCCTCCTTCTAATATATTGAAACAGAAGAGCAGAGCAGTAAAGTTACTTATCCCAAGTCACCCACAGAATTATGGTAGAAAAAGTATTAAAATTGGGGGTCTTGGTGGCCTGTGTTTTTCCTTTCCAGTTAAATATGCCAACAGCCACAATCCTGCTTCTTAGTAGTACTAATTAATAATAGTTACTTTCAGTATCAGCGCTTATCATTATTGTCTATAGGTGTGCCCTGGGTCATTTCTTTACTTCCTAGACCTTGATTTCCTCCTTTGTAAAACTAGGAGGTCAAAGTAGGAGGAAACCACATGATGTCTATGGTAAGTTCTTTTTCAGCTCTGAGAATCTATGAAGAGTAATGATGTTATTATGTGGGCAAGATTCTCGGATGACAAAAGCTTTTTAAGTCTTCCTATTTCCTCATTTGCTTTATTTGTGAACGTGTTCGGAATGAAATTCTATGTCCCATTTCAGTCAACGTTTTAGTGTAGGTTATTAGTACAGAATGTCTGATGGATCTCAGACCATGCCTTGCGACTTCATATGCTGGGTTGCTATTCCGTATTAAATTCCTGCTGGTATCTCTTTCTTTCTTTCTTTCTTTCTTTCTTTCTTTCTTTCTTTCTTTCT